>NC_043990.1:15669698-15969698 GCF_902150065.1 Myripristis murdjan
ACTAAGGAGGTGATTTGAAGACATCACAACTTCCCATGAACAATGGTCACTATTTTGGATACTAGACTAAATGGTTAATTAAAAAAAAATAAAAATAACTGATAGACAAATTTCCATGGAAAATAACCATTAGTTGCAGCCCTAATTCTAACGCCTTTCTTCAAAATGTAAGAGCGCCACCAAAATTCTCTCCCTACTCCCTTCTGTGGCTAAAAATGATCAAGCCTATTGGTCCTCAAAGTTTTAGCACTTTCATTAGTGAAAATTCACAATTTACCATTTGCTCTTGGTCAGCAAAAATAGTACAGGTGCAGTAGAGGTGCACTGCAAGAAAATCAGAGTGAGAGGTACTTGGTTGGGTCTGTGCTGCAGCCTCTTAAAGGATTTGCTTTTCTCTCTGTCATATGGCAGAAGAGGGGCAGATTAGCGGAGAGGAGGCAACACAGCAGAGCATGTATACCCAGCATCACGCGCTGGCAGTCTGAGAGAGAGGTGTACAAACCTGTTTCCCACATGTACGTGTGCACGTCTGCGAGTCGGCACTCACTCACAAGTGAGCAGAGACGAGGTTTTCCAGGATCTACTCGACATTTCATGCTTGTGTACGTAAGTCCCAGAGGAGCACTATAGGGATCTATTTCTCTGGGCATATCTGTGCACACCAGCAGTAATAAATACACATCTTATATGTGTGTGTGTGTGTGTCTGTGTCTGCGTGTGTGCATGGCTGACTCAAAACCGACCCTTTGAAGTGAAGCAGCAATGAGGGGAAGTTAATTACGTCCCATTATGCAGGCTGGGCGCGACCATGCACCAGTTAAGGCCATGTTTTTCCCTTTAATTAACTAGAAAGCCAAGCGCCCGCCTGTCAGGGAGCTGCTAAAAGAGCATTTCAGAGGGAGAAACCCTCGGGGCGCCAATGAGAGGGCGCTAGGACTGGCCACATGTTAATGGCGAGGTGTTAGCATCTTAAACCGCGTTATCACCAGCCACTCTCAGTAGTCTTGGGGAAATGTGTAAAGGGAAATCTTGAGGATGGTCTCCAGGGGAAACCTAGCAAGCTCCTCGACTTTTAAGAGCTGATGCTCCGGCACTACAAAGCATACAGGGCTGGGAGAAGTTAAGGAACTTTTTTTAACTGCTTAAAAAGCGGCCAAAGTGCCAGAGCGGTAACTTATTAATTAGAAAGTCCCTTGGATGGCTTGTGGATATGTAGCAGTGGAGCCCAGCTGGAGAACTTTTGAGCTGGGAAAATCATCCTCAGCCTCAGCCAGTCTTCTCTCAGCTGACTGGTTTCTCACATGGGACACTCAGGTTAACATTTGGCCCGTTAAACTGCCAGATAGATAAATTATCAGTGAAGTAAAGTAAACAAATATCTGATTAATGTTTCAATCAGCAGTTTACTTAGCCATCTAAATATTAAGAATATTTGCTCATACTTTTTTTAAGGAGGTTTATTTGCAGATGGGATATATTTTTAACCCAACATAGCTCAAAAGATGTTTTATGCCCATGTTTACAATCATAAATGTGAAATATGAATGTGATATTTTTTGTTTAAACAGGTCAGACTCTAAATTTGAGTGAATTGTATATAAGCCACAATTTGATCCCCACTGTGCCCATTGTGGCCCAATGGCCCATCATATATTTCAAATTAAAATCAATCAAATGAGTTAATGGGCATAATATCAGTCACTAATATGTCACACAGTGTCATTTCCCTCTGTGCTGTATTAGCTAAAGCATAATTAGCTCGAATGATAGCAATGCTGACTTGGTACAGAACTCCACTTGTTAACATAAAATGCCACCACCACATTGTAACGTTGAGTCGAACATATTGTGCCATGCAATACAATTTTTTTTAATCCAAGAAATATTTACAAATCACCAATGCTTTATTGCGGGAAATTTCGAATTCTTCATGATTTACTCATATGTGAATAATTCCTCTTTCTCAGTGAGACCTTGCAGGGTTTTGTTTTTCGTCTTGTGGTTATTGCAGCCCAAACTGCCAATGTTAATATACCCCTCCTCAAAAATTACAATCAAATTTTTTTTTTTTTTCCTTGCTTTTTAGAAATCAACTTGTTACCATCATTTGGGTTGAGGCTGGAGCTCAGCACAGAAAACAGCTGAACATCATGTCTCCAGCTCCACCTTATAGTCCCCATGGCTTTATTTGAGCGCCGGGTGTTATGTACACTCACATGCGGGCCCTGTTGTGTTGGGCGCTTGAGAAATGATATAATTGCAAAAAATTAACTTGTCAGGTGCTCCTGCTGCAGGTACCTAAAACTACAACCGCAGCCTCTTTAATTGGTGTGTGTCTATCTTTTCTGCGCTCTGCTCAGTAGGACAGCGATAGTTGCAGGGAAGCACGTTTCCAAGGCGAGCAATTAGATTGAAAATGACAGCATGAAATATGATGATTACTATTATACAAAAGGCACATTTATCGAATTGAGAAGATAATTTTTGTATTTATTTATTTATTTTTTTAAACACTGCTGTTATTTTGGTCACTTTATTCACTTAATGCTTGATGACGATTCATATTCTTAGATAGGTCCTAAGTTTTCCCTTTCATTTTCCTGACTTCTAACACTCTGTCTGATATCCTTCATGGTTTTTGAGGGTTCATTAAAACTCTAATGTTTGTTGACAAATTTTCAACAAATATATTTCTTTGCTCCCGTTGTATTTTGGCGAGTTGATCACAATCAAATCCAATGAAGCTGTTGAGGACGAAGGAGTCAAAGCTGCCACAATAAAGCGAGATAAAGGACACGTTACAAAATATAAGAAACTTAATGTTGACACTTTGGACAGATGCTGATAGACTTGGGTTTTGAATCAAATTTGCATCATTACAAAAATAAAGCAAATTATTTATTTATTAGTTATTCTGATTTTAGAAACTTAACATTACACAGACCAGCATGACACTTTACACACCGCCGCAGATAGGATTAGATTAGATTAGATTATGAATGAATGCATATTTTCATGAACACATGTTCCATGCTTAAGATGAATACATAATTCACACCGTTGGCATGCAAGAGGGTTAATTAACATGAAATGCACATGCAAAGGTTGCCAACATACAGTACTCTCCACTGCCAAAGGGTGGTGCTAACCACAAACTGAATCTGTCTGCTCTGACACACACACACACACACACACACACACACACACACACACACATCCTGAATTGCATTGCTTCCTTCACAAATAAAATTTATATGTATATTATGACATAGATATTTTATGTGTATTGTGGATATACAATGAATAAATTATTTTCTGTGTTTAAGCAGAGACTTTATGCCAGCACAGACACACACACATACACCCACACCCACACACACACACACACACACACACACACTTTTTCTCACTCTCTACATATATATTGACCGGTCAGGGGGGTCAATGACTGTGCAGATGACAACTGAGTTGTTATTAATGGCCACTGCGTTCCAATATCTCCGTATCTGTGCTGGGAAAATGGTCTGTGAGTCTGTAGGCTGCCCACACCCCATCCCCCCACGCTGGGCTCCAGCTGTCTGGCTCCACCGTGTAAAAAGATCCAGCCTTGTCTCTCTTCTTTATCCTCTCGTAACCTCTTAAACCAAGGAGAAGCGAAGAAAATCAATAATAAAAATGCTTCTGGAAGTTTCCGACTAGTTTATAAATGTTCCTGGAAGTTACTCAGAATGCAACAGAGTTATTAATTTGTATGCACAGGTAAGAGGAGGAGTTCAAAGGAATTAGCTAGAAATCATTTCCCTAAAGGCCATTTCTCCTGTGATTTCCAAGTTCAGTGGCGCTCCTAGTTAATTTTTTTTTTTTTTTTTTTTTTTTTTTTTTTTGAGCAGTTAGAGCAAGAAATCCAGTCTGCGAGTTGAGACAAAGCTCTAGACACAGAAATCAGGCCAGCATTTGATTGTGTGTCCCGGATAGAAGAGGAAGAGTGTTGAAGTAGGAGGAGGACCACTTACAGGAGAGTTGTGATTTGTGATGAAACTCGAGTCAGCCATTGTATTCACACACACACACTATAGCCCTCTCTTCTTTATGCAACTTGTGCCCCAACCCCCTCAACCCCCCTCATGCGATCATCCCCCACCATTATTTTGGTTTTCATGCTTCACTATTCTCTCGTGACCATCGGGACAACCGCGGCCCTGTCGCCACCTTGACTGCTGCTCGTGCTCTCTGGTGAAATCATGACACGTTAGGACTTCTGGTTACACACATCTTTATGCCTGTGTATGTGTTTGTGTGCACATACACACACTTCTGTCTTCCTTTCATTCTCTCTCTCATTAAGTTTTGTTGTTTGTTTCAGCTGGGCTTCAGGCAGAGTTTCTTTACATCTGTTATTCTGTATTTTCTTTCTCTCTTTCCTTCAGGCTGGACACAAACTTGTCTCTGATTATCTGGAGGATGTCCATTAAGTAACTGATTAACTGATTTGAATGATGTGTGGGCACGATCTCAGGTGTTGCCAAGGCAACAGATGCAGCAGGACAAAAGTTTTAATCTTTAAACCAAACACCAAAAATATGAGTGACTAAACCTTAGCTTTAATCTTTGGCAACAGACCATGGAGACTTTACAACATAGAATAACACTGTAATAACATTTGAAAGTGAGAGTTTTCAAGCTTTCTCATGTTCCAGATCCCAAAGTTCAATTTCACTGAGCCCCAAGTCTCAATTTGAAGTAATTTTCATATCAGGGACCCTGATAAAAGGGAGACAAATAGGCAAATAGATTCACAGTGTCAAGATGAAAAGATAAAGTTAAGATAATCACCCATATATTTTTAGTGAATTAAATTTCAGTGATATTAAACTATTCCTCAATTTGCTGAGGACAGCCTAGAAGTCCCTCAAGGACCCCTGGGGGGTCACCAGACCCCACTTTGAAAACCACTGCATTAAACAATTTGAATAGATTCAGTCCAGGCAGCCAGCCTTCTGGCCCCTGTGGTTTTCCCTTGAAATCATGATGTTTGTTGAGACTCAGTATTGTATTCTCAGACCAACGAGCACACAGAAAATCTGCAAGTGGCAACAGAGCTACCATACAATCTATTTCCCCTCCTCCATCATTCCATCCTTAACTAGCTTGCATCTCCTCTCTCAATGCATTTTCTGCATGTCTCTTTGCTCTGTCTCTCTTTCTTACCGGCACTTCCCCCTTGTCTGGTCCTCTTTTGCTCTTATTTGCCCCCTCTCACTCCTGTTTTTAACTCCCCATCTCGGTCTATTCTTTCTGTCTCCTGTCCCCTCTCTTTTCCTCTCACTTTGAATCCTCCTCTCAGTCTCTCTCTCTCTCTCTCTCTCTCTCTCTCTCACTCCCTGTCTCTCTCTCCGGATGGGTTCCGGCTGTTGAGCTGGTGGGGCTGGTGGCCGGTGTGACGGCTCGGCTGTCTGGTGTCGCGTGCGATCAGGGCGGATGTCGCACGGCGAGGACGATCGGAGCTGAGCGCCTCCGCCTCACCGTGGGTCACCTTTCACGGGCAATTAGTGTCGGAGCAGAGGCGCGCTCGCCGCTTGTCGGCCCCGCTTATTGTGAAGATCAACGGCAATCAGTCTCCACACTCCACTCCGCGCTCTCTCCCTCGCTCCTTTCACATCTCTGCCTCTAACCCTCACTCTCTCTTTCCCCTGTCTTTCTTTGTTGCCTCTCTTTCTCTTTGAGTTTTCCCCCGATGTGCTTTTGCAGCACTCCGGCTGATGGCTGCTGTCTGGCAATATGTTATTCTAGTGTTCAACTTTCCCTCTTTATTATACACCCTTTGACTTATTCGCTGCTGCTCTTTCCTCATTACAGCACACTCAGGTAAACTATTGAGCTGAGATGATCTGGTGCTATGAAAAAGACACTCCGCTGATGCTCCTCTTCCACCTCTCCGCAGCACATCATCTAATTTTCCTCTTTTTTTTCTATCGCTGACTGTGCAAGATGCTTCCTGCGTTTCACTCTCAAGGACTTTTATCCATCTTTCCTGCTGTCTTGCCGTCGCTCACATCATAAATCTGTGAGCTTCTCTAAGTCAAAGGTTCCTAACCGTTTTTGGCAAGTGATCCCATATTGAGGCCAGAAAATTCTTCAGACCCCAACATTTAAAAGGCATGAATTGTGTGCTCACATCATCCTAACCTAGTAGGGGCCTATAATTTCATACCCTTTCATTTCAGAGGAGGGAAGGAATCAGTCTGCTCTTATAAGCAGGTCAATAGTGAATGTATCCAGGCATGCTCCACTGAAAGCAGTTTCCCATTTCAACATGATGACCAAATATGACTGACTAGATTGGATGGGTTGGAATTCTCATATTTTACCATCAAAAAACATTTAAAAGATGAAGTATTTTTCCCTGCTGCAATGGGATTTGTTGTGGTAAGGCAGGCAGTTAGTTATTTTAATATTTGGTGAATCCACATGGACTCCTGACCTCACAAGTCTTGAGTGAATGCTGCCTTTTGAACAAGGAATATAGAGTATGTGTTATTGTGTAATCATAGGCTTGGCAAGTGCATGTGCGTGTGTGTGTGAGAGAGAGAGAGAGAGAGAGAGAGAGACAGAGGGGGAGAGAGTACATTGCCTGCAGCTGACTGAGCAAGCAAAGTGGAAATCTTCACTAACATATCAGCGCTGTTTTGTTATGGCCAGTAGAAGATCTTGACCTCAGACTGACCTTCTCATGTGTATATGTGCATATTTGTTTGAATTATGAGATTTTCATGTATGCAAAGTGTAGATCTGTTTATGAAAGTCAACTTGAACGTAGTCAAAATTAATTGGTGTTTCAAAATTTGTTGTATTGTTAAGCTTTAAAGATTTCTCTTCTGCTCTCGTTCAAAACAAAATACACTACAGCCCATATTTCTTGATTTTTTTTTTCTTTTTCTTTTTTTATATTTACTTGAATTGGAGGTTTATCTGGTCCTCTTTGTGCTCAGACCACTGAACACAAGAAAGGCTTTTTTTCCATTTATAAATACTGGCAATGTTACTGTCCTCCACTCACAACTCTGATACCATTAGGTCTCATTTCATCTAATAGCACACTGCACTGAGCATTGATTAATTGTTTCTGAAGCTGCAGCTGTCCCAATCACAGGACACTATTGTTTGCTACTCTAATTACCTGAGGTAGCAATGCTTCTTATGCTGACTCTGTGTCTGTGTGTGTGTGTACGCTTGCCCTGTGTGTGAGCGTATATTTATGCAAACGTCAAGCTCGAGACAGTTGAAATACCATAGGGAATGGCCTGATTGTTTTTGGAGTAGTTCATGGAGAAGAATATGTGATCGTCTTTATATGACTAGGCTTGTGTAGTGCAGAATATGTGTCTAACAAACACAGAAGTGTGTGAGAGAGAGGAGAGCAAGAACGTGAGTGAGGTTTTGGCACCTTGTGTGGTGCTCCTGCCCATCTTCGTTCTGCCGCTGCTTGTCAGTGCATCTTTCATTTCAATATTTCAATATTTATGTCACTGTAAGGATACAGCATTTAGTTGTTCAGCTGTCTGTCAGCTCCATTCACTGGTGCTCAAACCAAGCTTCAGGTTTGATTTTCATGTACAGTTTATGTATCTGTTTTATTGAACAACGCACTTAGAAACACACTCAGTTATCAACAAGCAGTATTTTTCTCGACTTGATCAAAGTCTCTTTATTGCTCATGTTATTCTCATGCTTTTACAATATGAAGTAGGTCTTGCTATATATTTTTTTAATTTGTTAGCGTCAAAGCTGGCTTTTTTTTTTCCCAGTAAGGACTTTACAAACATCTCTGGGAAACTGGATGGAGCTTACAAGTAAAGAGCAGTTTCAACTGGCTACATGCTATGGTATAAGAGACTGTGTTGTGTGGATGTGTGTGTGTGTGTGTGTGTGTGTGTGTGTGTGTGTGTGCAGATGTGCATGAGACTTGGACACCAGTTGGTGAGTGCGATTCGTGATATCATGCCCTCCATACATACATTATCTTCTGAATTGTAAGTGCTTGTGCTCTAAAATTTCTGCCATATTGCAACGCCCACATTCCCACATTCAGATATAAACATGGCAGAGGAAGAATCAAGGAAAAAGGGCAGACTCATTTGCATATGGGGGCTTCATTAGAAACAGCTAAGGACAGCGAAGAGTGCATCCTCAGCCACGGTGATGAATAGCTGCTGCATCACAAAGTCGCCTCAAAGTAGTGTCATCGTAACCCTTATTTGCATTGCTGCCTATTTTTTTATACATATATATATATATATATTTATTAACTCACTTAATGGTGGACACTTACAGTTATTCCCATGTCCTCCTGAGAAACTGCAAGTGTTCTGCAATTTAAATCAGCTACACTTGATGGTGTTACAGAGGTTGTGATTTAAAAAAAAAAAAAAAAAAAGATAACCGGTGGTGATGTGAATGCCGATCAGGAACTTTAATATGCAGAGTAGATGTTAATTACACAGTGTTTTAATGGCGAGCCAATGGGGCCATGAATTGTAAGCTCACAATTTTGGAGATATTCACTACAAAAGATTACACACACACGCACACAGAATCCCACACAAATAATAATCTTAAATTTGCTTGACTGTAGAGTTTTGTGTGTAGGAAACATACATTTACAGTAACAATAGGGAGAAAAAATCCTCAGATAGTTTCACATGGTAAGAAGGACGGACTCAGACACCTGTCCTGCCTCAGGGCCTCAATAATGATACATCTTGGGAAATCGATAGAGCAAGTGACCTTCAACCGCCCTGCCATACCAAAACTACCTGCAGTGGTACCTTCAGGAGGATACCTCCAATGTATAACAACTGTTGCCGTGTTTGAAAACTTAGAATCACTATCACATGCTGAGACATGAAGATTTGCATGCAGCGCCGTCCCTCGGCCCGTCTCTTATGACGAGCAGCAGAAGTTAAAATGCATACAAGTTGGATCAGCACCACAAAACTGTGGTCTTGATGTGGCAGCCTGAAGTCTGCACCATGCAGCCAGGACATTAAAGGTTTGTGTTGTTTCAAATCTCTCGCATATCCCCTCGCTTCTTCTTGTCACTCCCGGCTAGCTAATAAAACAAAATAAACGAATAAATAAATAAATAAAAACTTAAGCTTTATATAAAAACTGTGCAATTATATTTTTTGTAGGCATATCCCTTGGTGTTAGTTAATTAAATGTGATTTAGAGTTATGCACTTTGTAGCGATCAGAGCAGGCTTTAATTATCACCTTGCAGACCCTCGTCTAACCTGGCTCTTCACTGGTTAACTCTTCACTTCTGCACAAAGCTGCAAAAAAAGAAATTGCTTGTTATCTTGAAGGTGAAAGATATCAAAGTCTGGCTCTTTAACAGCTGATCGCTTCTGAAGTCAAGTTCCCCAGTAATCCAAAGTTCATACTTTTGGGATTTCATGTTTTTTTTTTTTTTTTTTTTTTTTTTTTTTTAGAAAAAATTAATCTGCTCTCCAAGAAAAAGTAAACAGTAAACATGCTAAATAAATCATGTTTTTCTTTTTCCATTCCTCACTGCTCTTTTTTTTTTTTTTTTTTTTTTTTTTTTTTTAATTCTGAATCAGACCCATGGGCAGTTGTGTCTCCCAGGCCTCATGCCATGCTGTCTTTTGAACGCAAACCTGTGCGGATGGGCCTTGAACGGCTGTTTCATCTAGTCATCCAGGGCCTGACGAGATTTGACTGGCCTGGTCCCAAGTGAGTCCTGCATCTCAGCGGCTAGCCATCACCCTCCATAAACAAACCAAGCCCAAACAACGTCAGATGTTGGCTTGCATTTAAACGATGGTCGTTCTGGGAGTTGGATGCGAGCTGGGGTGCAAAAAAAAAAAAAAAAAAAAATTGCCAGAGATTACGAATTGAAACCAGAAAATGTGAACTCTCATGAGCATTATTTCTGTCTTTTTCAATTAGGTTTCCTTTGATGTATAGCAATGATAGGTTAAGGTTAAGCTGGAGTTGCTGACAGTTTCGTGAAGTAGCATTTTCTTTTATCCAGTGATTGATAGTGAATTTTTTATGTTTTTATTCCAGGATTTTATGACTCTCTTAACATGGCGGATCTGGAGCCTGGAAATCTCTTTATGATTCAGACGAAGCACACAGATGTGAGCTCTTGATAACGAGCTGCCAAAGGTTTTGGCTCAATGATCACATAAAAATGCCCTAGAACAGCATTGTTTCATGGTCTACAGTGGGCTTCAGTGGAAGTCTGCAGTTCTGCAGACTGTATTGTCTTTACTGTATAACACTGTCTGAAGGGACCCAATGCACTCGGCTCCACTGCGCTGACTCCTGTATAGTGTTAACAATTTGTTAACTATCGCTGAATATTCAGTTTACAGCAACCACACCTCTGGTCCAGTGTCTTCAGTGGGCCTGTGGCTGCCTATAATGACTTGCACCAGACCAGTTCACAAGATACTGAGGCAAAGATTCTGTCATAACACTAGCTTTCAGGTTTCCCTTCGCTGTACCAGAGCCCAAGGGTGAAGTTAAGCCAGCCTTCAGGACTGCAGTGCTCTAAATCTTAACTGCGGGTCTTTTTTGAAAGGAAGGGGGGAGAAAAAAAACTTCCCAAGAGCTTGCAGGCAGGACTTTAATTTCTATTCCCGGGCGCTGATTTATTTGATTTCTGAGGAAGTTTTGCTAAGCGGGCTAATGAGAAGCACAGTGCTCTTGAATGATTTAGTAGGGAGATGGAGCACATACAGAGAGAAAGTCTTAAGACAAATTCTCTTTTTATTCCTTAATTGGCGAAAGGAAGAAGTAGATAGCTTTGCAATAAAAAATGACAATTAAAAGGTTTGGTTATGCTACTTATGCTTCACATTGAGACAAGAAAAAAACAGCAACATGGAATCATGTCATGTCTTTAAAAGGGGCTCTATGGGAAACCACTTTTTGTAAATAAGCAAAACAAATTTTTGTGGTCCAGTGGTGACCAATAGGGATACTTTTTATCCTAGAAATGATTTTAGAGTTTTACATTAGGACTCAAACCTTAAAGGGTCAGGGCTATATGATGCATGGATCCCACAGACAAAATATCCATAGTAAATTTAGCCATCTCATACTGTAGACGCCCTGGCTGTAGGGGGTAATTCAGCTGTGTTTCAAGTCATAAATAAATAAAGAAATAAGTAACCAAACAAACAAACAAACATGCAAACCTCATGCAGGCTATCTTAATTTGTTGCCCACTTGCAGAGAGATCTTAACCTACAAGCCTACTACTTTGAACAGGGACATACAGCTCAAACTCGTAGGAAAAAAAAAAACAAAAAACTCCATTTGTCTGCTTTTGGGATGGGACTGCATTCCCTAAATCCTAATGTGGCCAGAGACATTTTTCCCACTCACTTAGCTGCATCCTGAAGATGCAGCAGGGCAGAGTCGATTTTTGGAGCAAAGGATTATCTTGAGGCATAAACGAATATTATCTTTGATGGAAAACATCTGATATGCCTCTTGACAAGGACACTCAAAGATAAAGATTAAAGCAATAAAGAGTCCAATTACTCTGTGCAGCTTATTGAAGTTTTAGCATGCAAAATGGCGTCACGTTCGCTGTTGCAGCCAAGTGTTATACCAGATTGGGGGTATTTGTAGTTCTGAACAGAGAAGAAAAATCACTCTATTGTTCTTTAATTACACAGAGATTGATTGCAGTTTTTTCAGTGTGACTTAAGTAGCCTAATAATAGCCTGATATTTTCTGTTGGCTTGTAGGCAGTGTATATAAAATGGCCTATTCTCAAAACACGTTTTGATGGTAAGTGGATTTGCTGTTCTTGTAAATACGAACTTTGACCCCTTACAAGTGTAGCGGAAGGAGGTTTCAGCTCATGTTTATTCAGCATGTGTAATAGCCCCTGGGACAAATCACACTCAAGAGTGGCTGTCGCCCCTGGAGACTGAGAGAACCACCTATGGGTGTGCAGCTAAATATGGAAATTGCAAGACATTCTCCAATATGCATATTCACTAATGCCCAATTCCTCAAAATAAAAACAGCTCTGTGTTCACATGCACCACCCCTCCCTCTTTCTATTACAAATACCACGATGTAAAAATTTAAAGCCCCCATTATCTGAAGCATGTTTCATTAATATAAATAAACCCCGCTCATGTCTTTGTTCAATTTCTTCCTTTCCTGTTATGTCTGTGTCTGCAGAGTGACTAGAGAGCTGCGCCTGTGTTTTGTGCTCGCCTACCAGAATGCTCTGTTTGCTCAGGTCTACTTAACTGCGGCTGAAGTTGTCACTGTTAATATGGGTTTGTATTCAATCATTCTGTCAGCTTCTGAGAAGCGTCTGAGTGACAGATTTAAGAAGCAGCCAAACCAGGGGCTAAACTCAAGGAGAGCGATTTCTTTCCTGTGAACGTAAGATCTCCGACAGACGGGTGCTGGCTGCCGAAAGTTAGACAACACCGTCTGGTCCGGTAAATGCGTTGACAGTGATCAACAAAGAACTGTTGTCTTACCTTTTTTTTATTGTCTTCCTGCGGTCTCAAAGATCAACTGCTTGGATTTTTTTTTCCAGCACTCTCGTCAAATGTTCGCTGTCTGTTTTTTTTGGTGTAAAGCTGTTGAAGTAAATGATATTTCCCAAAGAGCTGTGCTCGCAGAGAAGCACTCAAAGTGATATTGACATGTTGTCAAGCCGGCGCCTCTCTCTGAGGACGTCTTGGGTTTTTGACGGGCCTGAGCTGCGATCATGATTTTTTTTCCCCCACCGCTGTTGAGTAATTTCAGCTTGTCTCCCAGAAATGATTTGTTGCCCCTATTTTTAGTCCAAACTCCAGTCTTCCTCAGTCAAGTCAGTCAGAAGTTGTCTAGAAAACACCTGCGTGAGGTTCCTTGGAGATCACCTGTCTAAAAACTGGTCAGCTGAGGGTTTCTTGATTGAGCTCAAAATGATTACCATGATGGGAGATTAAGAGGGAAGCAAGGTGAGGTGAAGCATTTCATCTGGAAATTGGACCCGAAACATTGTTGGAAGGATCAAGCATCCGTGCTGATGAAGTGATCTTTAAGAACAACCCTGATCTTTCTATCTAGATATTGAGACAATTCCCTGGAAGGTCTGTCTTGGGGATAAAACTCTCAATGTAGGTGTCCAATAACACCTCTAACAACTGAGCTCAGAAATCAGGTTACTCTTCAAAGTTTCTTCCAGGAGGAGATGCTCAGACATTAAATTTTACTGGGTTGTCCTGATGAATCAATTGCCTGAAGTATAATACATTTACTCACTTCGCGATACAGGAGGTTTGATTTCAGCTCAGTTTTTAAGTCTGTCATTTCTTTTTTTCCCCCTTTGTTTCCCCCCTCTCTTTACATTTTTAACAGTAATAGAGAGGGTTTTCCCTGCCTATCTAACTCAAAGGTGGGCCACCTTTGTTGAAACTCCTTGTATGCAGTGTTGACAGAAAGGGAAAAGGCAAAACTCCACTGTGAGGGCGTTGCAGCACCCGGACATGCTACCTGCACTTGAGTTACCTTGTAATTCATCTTCAAAAATGGCAGCAGTTAGAAGCATGTTTTGATTTAATGACTAAACAGCTACCTTTTCCAGACCAACATGAAGTATACTGTGCACCGTCCTCACTGTCACACAGAAATGAACATTAGTGGAGCAAAGATCAGAGCAAATGAGACCTGCACCTAGGAGACCATAAGGTACTTCCAAATTAATTATTTCATTAATTAAGGCAGCTACCTTTTTAAAATAAAAAGGCTACAGACTGTTTATGTTATCTGCCAGTTATGTTTCATATTGTGTTTCAGTCCACTCAAAAATCGTTGTTGAATCAAAAATTAACTCAGAATCAAACCGGCACCCAAGTATCATGAGTGTATCGAATTGAAAGATAAGCATATCATCCCAGGCCTACAAAGTAAACACCCTCAGCTGTCACAACCTTTATTTTTCATCTTTTTACTCCACCTTGACATAATTTTTAAATCCCTATGTACACTCTTCTGCCAAATTGTGTTTTTTTTTTTTTTTTTCACTTCAGCACACAACACTCTAAAGATTGGCACACAAACTTTATGCTGCACCATGCTTATTCTCCAGCTTTTGCCACCTTTGTCTCCACAAAAAAAAAAAAAAAAAAAAAAAAAAAAAAAAAATCTAGGGGAAACTTATATGAATTATATGAATTCCTAAATAGTCAGCTGCAAACGCTTGCTCATCATCTGTTGTCCCCGTGTTTTTTTGTCCCCTATGTGTCTGTCAGTTTATCCATCTATCCATCAAACATGATATCTCAGGTGATATGTCAGACACCAACAGTGTGATGTTGATTAATTTTAAAGACTGTATTCCACTAATTGGCATGACGGGGGTGTTATCATTAAAGGCCAACATCTCAAACTGAAGCTTCATTTCTCAGAAACCATATGTCTGATTCTGATGAAGTTTGGAGGGATTTAGCATCTTGATGCTGCACTTTTGAATTAAAAATATATACAATAATGGTCAAAAGGGGCCATTAGAACTGAAGGTCAAAACAATCCACTGACAAAGCCACTGCTTTATACTGCACAAGCATTGAGCGTTATTGGGTGTCAATTTTTGTCCAAACAATGACTGCTTCATGTTTGCTCTCGCCTCTGTTTATTAAAAACTGCAAACAGGCACAATTACTTCTTAATACATTCAACATAAGGCATAAACTCAGATTATTTGGGTTGTCTATCCAAAACTGGGGCCATGTCCACACTGAGTAGAAATTCGAAAATGCTGTTTTCCTGTCAAATTGTTTTCTGTCCACCATAGCTTAGCTGTCCACACCAAAATGCCAAAAAAAAAATCTTAAATGTCCTTAATAGTCATCTGCAGAAGAACAATAATTGCATTACTTTGCTCACCATGTTTTGATTCCAGCCAGAATCACATGACAGTCACACATAATACGTCATACGTCGTCTGTTTTCCATGTTTTCCTGGCTCCGCTATATTGAGAAACTGACCTTTTAAAATGTATCCAATCGAGAGACGCAAACGGAGCCGTTTTGGTGCGGACAGAAGGGCAAGATGGGGCGATAAAGATGCATTTTCTCCTGATTAGTGTGGACTTGGCCTTCGCGAAAGCTCTGATAGTAGTTTATAGCGTTTCGGAACATCATTCCAAAATAGAAACACATGAGTGACATTACCACAGATATCCAAGGCAGCCAAGATTGACTGGTGACTGCTCATGGACCCATATGGGAATTATGTGTGCTAAAAATCAACAATATTTTACAGTACGAAAGGAAAATATTGCTCTCATGTTGCAGCTCCCCCTTAGGATAGAGATGCACGGTCAGAGCTCTGCAAGGTTGAATGGTCGAGGTCATCAGGCAGCTGTGTGACATATTGTTCTGATGTTTTGCTGGATGGGCACCTCGTGGGCCTTCATCCCCCCTATCTACTCATCCCCTCTTGAAACACATATGTGGCCAGACTGGTTCAGATGAGGAGCTCGTGGCTGTTGACCATAAAAAGAACATCAGGGCAATGAGCCACAAAGAGAAGAGGAGAAAGTGAAAGAGGGGTGTTGGATGGGGAGATGGAAGGGGGGGTGGAGAAAAGTGGGTGTTGAGAGCAGGTTGGTGAAAGGCTGAGATGGAAGTATGAGAGAGAGACTTGGGAAAGAGGAGGGTGAGCAATAAGGCAGAGAGAGAGAGAGAAAGAGAGAGAGAGAGATTGTGCGCTCTGGGCCAAATGGGAGCTACACTGCTCCAGCTGTGACCATAAAACAGCAGGTGGATGCCATCATTAGGCCTGGCAGATAAAGCAGGAATCCCAGAGTCCCAGCTCTCTTGATGCCTCTCTCTTGGCGCCATGCACTCAGCCACTCTAGGATCATACGTCGATGCAGTGTCATTAAACATGACTCCACATCGAAGAGGACGAGCCGTCAAATTTCAGCGTTCCTTCAGTTCGCTTAGAGTCAACTAGATTTATTGCCTTCCAGGATATTCAAAATCAGTTTTAGATTCCTTAAATTCCATAGATATTCTGACGGCATCACACTGTTTGATGTCCTCGCTCTGTGCTTGAACACCTCCAGTATGAAATGATATAATGGCTAAACTGTGAATTTTTATTAGAGGGTATTTGCAGACATTGCATAAAGAACTATAGAGGAACTTCAGAAAGCTTGTGGAATATTCTTGCAGCAACATCTGACAAGTTGCCTAATTGTAATTAATTGGAAACACCCTTGGCCGCCTATGCCATTTGTGCTGCTGTTTGTATGCTGAAAAAAATTGCTGGAATTTTTTAAAACACAAGTTACTGGGCTCTAACAAGCATTTGGCAGTTTCACAACCCTTATTTTGAGTAGATTAACAAGGTCCAAGGCAATATTTCTACTCCTCTGAGGGCATCGTGACTCATGCCATCTTTTCCCTGTGTAACAGGACTTCTGCTGTCACATATTATGTACATCAACTGATGCTTTCTAATTGCATTTGCATTTTTTTTTTCTAATAAGTTGTGCTATGTCATATTCTTGTGGATTTGAAAACAGTTAGTCTTGTTTAGAAACCTGCTGTGCATTGAGGAATGACAGTTGATTGTGGCAAAAAAAAAAGAAGAAAGAAGTAAAGACTTGAAATTTGAAAATGAAAGATACCTCCACCTCGGCGCGATGGGAATTTTCCCGTTGTTGCTCATCCTGTGTTGAGCATTCTGTTCCCACTGATAAGCATCTTACATGCCACCACTTTGATTACCAAGCTTCCCTATCAAAGATCACTAATTAAAATCCACTAGCTTTGCATACAACACATCTCTTTTACCTCTGTTCATATGCAGATAGAACCACTTTGCCCCTCAGCTTTTGGTAATTAAGTTTATGAAGGACAGCTGTAATACATAATTATCTAAAATCGTTTCAAGATGATGCACCCCTCCCCTGTCCTCCCCTCCTGTTTTTTGTTGAGGCTAAGCTGGTGCAAGAGTTGGGAATTTAGCTGGGAGTGCACCTAAGAGCTGTTGTCTGGGATGATAGTTTGATGGCAGATGATAGCTGCCATTGCAGCAGCCTCTAGGTGCCCTCGGGGCTAAATGGATGGCTGCATCATGGCACTTTTGGAAGGTACTCTTCTTCGCTCTGATTTATCAACACTAGCTGTTTTTTCCTGCCATTAGCAGATATGTTTAGCTGGACTGGATTGCTGTTTTAAACTTCCTGCTCCAACTTCTGGCAGCTCTCTCATTCTCCTTCTTTGTGTGTCCCAGTATTCATGGATACATTTCTACTTATTTATAGTACATTAATTAATACGTCACTGATACATGAAAGGAGTTTTTGTTTTTTTGTTTGTTTTTTTGACCTAATGTAGCTTTCCTTGGCCTCCTTCACAATGATGGTGGCTCATAGATACTGTAAATGTTCTCACTCAACTTCTGTTTTTTTTTTTTTCTTTTAAAAAAACTTACTCTGCTATTGTTCACTGATTGACAGATGAACTGTCGACAGTGGAAACTTGTTTAACTGAAATACACTCAATCAGCGCTAACAACCACTCACTGAGAATCATGGTGATATGGATGATCCTCTTGATTCTCTTGTTTTGGCTCTGGCAGCTTTTGATACGTCTTTTGAGCTTTTGATTGGTCTTTCACTGGAGTGCAGACTTCTCCCGTCTGTGGCCTCAGCAGGGAGCGAAGTGGTGTGTGGAAGCATGTCATCCGCTGATTTCTTTTTAAAAAGCCGACCCTGATGCTTTTAAATGCATCATCAAGGCAATGGGCTGTCCAAGTCGGTTACAAGTTAACCAAATAAACACTGACAATGAAATTAATAATGCATATTGTTTGTGAATGCCTCAGCTGGATGATTTGACTGATGTATGCAAAGATGGTAATTTATTGAAAGTAAATTCATGTAATTGTGCAGCGGAACTTGATGAAGCAAAAGAAGGTGTCAGCACGGCTTCCATCATCATCAGACGAAAGAAATCATTAAAGAGCAAAAACAAATCCAACTTCAAAGGAACACACAGAACAAACATTTATTTTATGGATGTGTTTCATTTAGACCAAAGTTCAGAACGGCTGTTATGGTAAATATGTCAGATTTGCTGTTGGTTGTTTGTGGATGTGATAGTTTTGGTTTATTTATTTTTCCCACAGTCCATAGGGATGTAAACACTCACTCTGCACATATCAAAGTAGTCAATGTAAATTTAATTTGAAGATGAGGGGGGAACAAGAGCTAAAATGTAGTTGTCATTGTCAAGACAGATTTCCAGAATGAGGAGCTCAACTGGCAAGGAGATCCCACTGCCCTAAGTTGGCAAAAGTAGTTTGCAGCAAAACTGTCTTTTTAATAATTATGACTGTGGCAAAGTGACATGATGTGAAAACGATACATGTGGCTGACTGGTTTCAAGAAGCCAAAGTGACAAACAAACTTTTACTCTAGCACCAAGAGGTACTGTTATGACGTTTCAGTCAGAAACTATGGAAATTAGTGCATCTAGGGAATTCATATTTGTATTGCCAGAGCTTTTATAACATAGCGTGGGTCAACTCAGACTGCTACTTTGCAGACTGTTGTGGTTACCAGTGTGCTCTTCTCTAACTTGCATTTAAATAATTGGTTGCTGCACTGGACTGTATAACGCACCTCTTTGTTTAAAGTCAAAAGGACAAGCTGACATCGAGTATTTCTGGTTCAAACAGAATTTTGGCAGGACATTATGCGGGGAGGGACTGTTCAAACTGCGTAGGATGCTGAGCTGTGTCAAATTCAGATTCATCAAAATGAATGTTTGGGTCAGTGGATGAATTTCCAGCCACTGGGACAGAATTGCCACATCTTGGGAAGAGCAAACAGGGTCTTTGGTGCTGAACTCCCAAAATGCACCATGTTACCACTCATATCACTGTGAAAGTTGTCAAGTTGAAGGGTTTATATGATTTATATGAACCATGTGATGGTATTACTGGGTGGGATTTTTATGGATGTCTTCTGGTATGACATGAAGAAACACTAAACATGTGATGGTTCCCGCCATCCCTTTCTTAGTTTACTTTGCACTCTACCGGACAGTTTTTTTTATTCACAGCATTCGGCCAGTCGGTCGGCCCCCACTTTTATACAATCTGTGGTCGTCTATCCACACAGGTCACGCACTGGTCAGGTGGCTGCAACCAATCAGCATCCAGACACCAGAGCAGACAGACAAGAATTAAAATGTAATAATAATAATAATAATAATAATAATAAAAAACAACAGGATGACTAGCAATATGTTCAAAATAATTACAACATTTAAGAACTGTGTAATGGTCAACTTTTATTATGATTCCCATCTTGCCCACGCTGTTGGCTTTTTTTCCTGTCCCATCCCAGTCATGTGATGGATAATGAAATTGACTCCCATCCCATTGGTATCCCACAGGAATCCCATCACCCACAGGATTACCAAAAAAATGTCAGACTCTAGTATGGACCATGTCAAATAATGTTACAGATTACAGACAGGCTAATGTCTCATGTTGTATTCCCTCTTTCTTTCTTTCTTTCTTTCTTTCTTTCTTTCTTTCTTTCCTCTTTTAACATAGTATCCTAATTGAGTTTCTTGTAGATCTACTGTGTTGTATAGATGCATCTCACCAATTGGCTGAGATGAGAAGTTTGCGAACGTTCATGCAGCACAAAAGTCCTGCTGATCAAAATGTTTGCGTGCAGGAGTTTTCATATGGGCGTGTTTGTGTTTATGTCACACAGAAAGCAAAGGACATGCACATGCTTCCTCCCTTGCAGGCTGTAAATGAGAGGCTCTATACACCAGGCAAAGTGTGCAAACTGCAGACTAACCATTCATAGTAGGTCTACTGATGATCCGCACACACATCAAAATGGCCTATTTGTGAAGGCGCCTGTCAGACTGAATATGACAATTGATGTTGAATATTAATAAAATGCACCATATGTTCTGCACAAAATCTTATCCATGCATTATTAAATGTGATGCGTTTTGTCAGCCATTAATTAATGCTTGTTAAAACATAATAAAAGAATGAGATGTTGGACATGATTAAAGAAATTGGTGTTTGTTGTGTAATGAGATAAGAGAGAATAAAATATTGTCAGTGAGTGTCTTTTACTTTCTGTGTAGGCACTGGCAAAAGAGCTACTGCTGATTGACACGGGCTCTTTGTTGCAACCAACTCCAATGTTTTAATCGTTTGCATATTTAATATTCTGCTGCTTACGAGCTTGTGATTGCTGTGCCGTATGATTGATTGTCTGCTGGGGGTCGGGGGAGTCAAACATGTTTTGGCCTCTTTTTTTTTTGCCGTCCAGACTTGGGTCATGGAGTAGACAGTGTATTGAAAGTAGGAACTGTCAAACTTATCAAGCAGTAAACTTCGAAGGACGACTGCTCACATCCCAGGCCAGTGACATTAATACAAGAAACAGTTTTCATTGCATTTAAACATTTTTTAGCCCTGCGATGGACTGGCGACCTGTCCAGGGTGTTTCACTGCCTTCGCCCTATGAGCGCTGGGATAGGCTCCAGCACCAGCATTTTTTAATATACATATGCAGATTCCACAGTGTCATTTGGCACTTATTGTATACCGCAGTGTAGGTGTCTAGAAAGCTAGTGGTGGTTGTGGCTTGCAGAGATGAAGTTGCACTATGTAGACTTGAGGGTGGGGTTAGTGAAGTGAGCACTGTCGAGACTTTAGCTGTCAAAAAACATGGCACAGGCAGATCAGTGAGTCAGGCCTCTGATGAGAGCCATGTAGGCCAAACTATCCAACGTGATGCTTATTCCACATGTTTTTTTCAGTTGAGTCTAAACATCCTCATCATCAGTCTGGCAGGAAAAAAAAAAAAATTTGACTTCAGTGAAAAAATTTTGTGCTTCTTCACATTTTTTTCCTGAATTTAATCAAAACAGATCTGACCTTCAACAGTTTTGGAGAGTGCACCTTGAATACCAGTGGCTTTGTCAAAATTAGTCTGCTGGCTAGTGAGTCAAGCTAACCAATGCAAAAACCATCTGTGTCAGTGAAGTGAGGTAGCTCTTCTGAAGTGAGTGCTTTTAAGAGAAAATACTTTATTGCATCATGATAACATACATTTGTTAACATACACAACTTTTCTGAATGGATCTAAACTTAGAACACAATTAAATTATCTCTCTTTCTTTTAACAAATTGCCAATTACCATATATCAAATCATGATTTTAACACAACTAATTCTTCAGTAGATTTCTGTGATTGCACTAGCCTGGTTTCCATGAGATTTGTGACACAAAGACTGGGAGACCGAGGATCTGCACACAGGCCTTCTACTGGGTTATGCACCAATCAGAGCCCTTTAGTTGAGGCAAGTAAACAGACACATGTACATGCTTCACTATCAGCCACACCAATCTGTCACCAAATATTCTGGGTGTCAACACATAAACATTCTTCCCAATATGGTCCCAAACAGGAGCAAGAATCTTTGCTGGTTGCTTTTGAGAAACAGTCACCAGGAGGGTCTGAAATGTCGCCAAATGAAAAGATGAAGTCGCCAAGTTTGGAACAGCACTGCCAGCTCTCGTCATCTCTTGAGAGTTGAGTGTGTTTGTGGCAATTGCGGGTGCCTGTATAAAGAAAGCCAGCTTGTTACCCTTACTTGGAAATCTCCAACAAATAGTACAAAACATTGCATGGATTGATTCATCATTTTCAATCCAAGGAAATGAGCTAGTTTGGCCAGTAATGGACTGAACTGGTCCAGGTTAACATTAACTGACCCCAGACCATTGGGCAATCTTTATTGTCAAAATTTGTGGAACTCAGTGTAATTCTGTATGGGGTGCCCTCATTAAACCTAATTCATATTATATCAATCAGATCAGTATTGGTTTATCTGATCAGTAGCGGCCATGGTCAGGGCTGCCCTAGGTTTGACCATGCTGTGCAAAATCCCCCTGACTTCTGAAACAGACAAGTTTTGCTGTATTTACTTTGCCTTGTAAGCCATAACCTACTCTAATCAGTATCCCTGGTCATTTAAATTTTAAACCTTAATGTAAATATTAAAACTAGTGAACTGGCAAGATTGGTAAACTCAAATTCCATGAGCAATAAACTTTCATGAAGGATTTTTGCTGAAAAATTCTTATAAAGCTCAGCTATTACATATTGTAAATAGCATAAATATGCAACGTGAAACACATTGCGTGCAGCCTGACATGTCACAGGGAGACTACATGACCACCCCACATCTTTATCCAGTGACATGATCCATACTCTGACTTCTTTGCATATTTCAGATGGGTCTTGTATTTGCTTTTTCCGTATTTGCTGTTTTGTGTTAAATGGTTAGATGTTTAACATTGCTTGTATATGAAATCATGGAGGTTGTTGTGCTGGCAGTCTTCTGTTGTGTCTGTGCTCCTGTGAGGGTGTACACACAGGATTATCTCCAATGAAACAATAGACGGCATTAAGTCTGAATGTACAAGCATGTGTATGTTTTGTTGCTCCATGCCTCTCCAATAATGTGAAGGTTATCCCTAGAGCTCCTAAGCAGCTCTGGCACACTGATTTGAGACTTGGTCGATGTTACTGAGGCCCCTCTATTGATACAGCAGATGTGTGTGCCCTTGTAACAGAGTGCATATAATTACCTTGTTTTGGTCATTTCATGCCCTCACATTCATTATTTTATATGTGCAATGTTATAGTTCATACCAACAATTAATACACATCTGTCCACTGTTTGATAAAATGTGCACTTTCTATGCAGTTTGGTCAGAAATTGCTATCACTACTACGATACATTTTTCCACACAAGTCAGCAAGTGCTGTGTGAAATTATTTTCACATGCACCCCTTCACTATCCAGTGTACGGGAGGTCCTCACCGTGGTAAAAACCAAAATAAAAAAGAATAAGCAAAGCCATTTTCACCCATTGCAATGCCACATTTAGCTTGTTAAGCTGGCTGACATTAGGCTAAAAACAATGTCAGAGCTGTGAATTGTGACCAAAGTGTCAATTCCTTCTGGTGAATGGGAATATGTAACATTATTTACATCCAAAACAAAGGAGAGTGGATATTTGCTCTTATATTGTGGCATTTGTTAAATTTGGCTTCTCTGTGGCTTCACTGCTAAAGTGTCCCCACATGCACTTTTTTAAATGTAATTACACCAAATCATTTACCTAGTATGTCTCAAGTGTGTATAAACGTTTTTTATACACTTTTTTATCTTCTGGGCCAACTGACACACATTATAGCCACAATAAACGTTTCTGCAGAGAAACCCGGTGTGGTGCTGGGCCCTGAGTCAGCTATGGGCTACAGGGTTCGCATGAGCTCAGGTCACGATAGCCTGTGTGACGGGAAAGATCTGGGTTTTGTTCCTGGCAGAGAGAGTCAGTGGATCACTTGACACAGCTAACCCCAAACAATTACTGAAATGTGTCTGTGTGTGTTTGGCAAGGAGGCTAACTCATTTGGTCTTGTGTAAAGACTGCAGGCTTAACTTAAAACAATATCAGCTGATGCAGTGTGTGTTGGTGAGGTAGATGAGTGTGCTCAGCTAGGTAGGACAAAGGATGATTAACTGATGGTAAATCAACTGGGCTTGTATAACACTGTTCCGTTTAACACGATAGCATGACTTGATTAATGCCAATACAAGCTCGTTGATTGGCTTCAGAATCCAAAAGCAACTTTATCCCATTCCTCTGTCAGATGAAGAAACGGAGGGGGAGGAGTGAAATAACCCATCAATTTTTCTTCTCCATGTCTTTTGGCGTGTTAATTTGATCTCAAACCGCCAAACATGGTGTCATGGTTTTCTGACAGGGCCTTGAGAGGGAGTTTATCTCATCATTAATTAAGTATCATATTTCCCTACATGCTGCCTGTGCTTAATTAGGAAGAGGGGGTCATTTGGGAGGGCTTATTAACTGGAACAAATTTGTTAAAGGAAGGAGACCGAGACAGATAGAAGAGAGAGAGAGTGAGGGGAGACGAGCGCCTCTGGGTTCAGTCGTCCCTGACAAGGCTTGGCTTTGGTGATTGATAACTGCAGCAGTTACAGCTCGAGTCAAACTGGGAGAGATGAGGGAGTAACTGGGGAAAAGACAGAGAGGGAATCGGGGAGGAAGGAGAAGGCGAGGGGTGGGGGCAGAGAGGAAATGATTGGAGACATATGCTACCTCTCAAGCAAGATAGAGTTAGACAGAGAGGAGGGAGAGGTAGGACAAAGAGGGAGGGACAGTGAGATATGAAAACAAAGAGAGAGACAGAAGGGGATGCAGGGAGATGGAGGAAATTGATTGCAGCACTGGGCCATGTCACACTTTCTTTATTGTAACCCCCTCCTCCTCATTCACCTGTTATTTTTAGTATGCAGGATATGTTAGAAATCGAGAGCATGATGTTAGTAGATTGGGAATATATGTCTATATGTGTGCAAGCTCGCAAGAAACTGACACTAAAGCAGCAACGTCGCTAATACACTTTATCCGTTGTGTGCGCCAGCTTTCTTTAAGTGACTGTGAATTAATCAAAAAAACGACGTGTGCACACACGTGTAATATACATGCACAGTAAAAGCCAACCAGGCATTGGTGTCAGATTGGTGGGGTGACACTGTTTCCTATTTCCATAATTCGCTGCGACAGAATGGGTTTGGCCGGGGCGGTAAAACAACAGATGTTTTGCTCGCATGTGACACCCGGGTTGCCAAAAATTCCCAATGGCAGTGCATGTGTTTGAAGCTGACCTAGCACAAGTTTTGGCAAACGGGAAACAGCGAGGGAACAATATGACTTTGAGGCGTGACGGCCCTGCCATCAGACGCGACGGAACATCAAAAAGTACTGTCGAATCTCGAAAAGCTAGATTTATATTATACAGCACCTCACTGTAGTATCTGTTTTCTATAATGGACTTCAGCTTTGAGTTGAGGTTACGGTCATATTCAGTCTCTAAACAACAAAAAATCAGAGTTTGACAAAAATCATTTCATATGTTTAAATTTTAAAGTTTTTAATTCATATTTTTTGAGGTTTGTACTGATTTTAAACACTGATGCACAATAAACACATTCTTTTAAGCTGAATTGAATGCTGCAAATAGTCTTATCTCCTAATAGAGTAATTACCCTTGGGTTTCTTGTTTTCCCCTATTTTTACAGCACCGTTGGGGATAAGCAGTCATTATTGGCCCAACATACTGTAATATTAAAAGCACTTAATGTAGATTGCAGCTTCTTACCCTCTTATATATGCCAAACAGACCACTGTTATTGCTTCCACACATAGAATGTATTACTTCCTGTGCAGTAGATGATTTTTTTTTCCTGAGATGGTTATTAGAGGCAATGCATGCAAAGGCTTTCATAAACCGGCTATAGTTTGAATCACTATTGCACCACTATTGTGTTTCATTTGGGGATAGAGAATAGCAGAATGCATTTTTTTATATGAAAAAGTTGCAGATTATTATGTTAAGTGTGAATAAGAAGTGAGAGTTTAAGTCCTTAACTGAGATGACTTAACTTTGCAGTGGGCGATGTGAATGTACCTCGACGCAAGAAATATCAACAGCTGCTCTCTTTGAGCTGCAAACTGCAAGCCCTCTGCTCCCCGACACACACATACACACACACACACACACACACACGCTCTCTGTTGAAAACATCCACAGAGGGAGAGCGACAGTACAACATTTTGACAGCCCTATTTTAACAGGAAAATACAGTGCAAGGCCAGCGTATGCAGGTGTGTAAATACTAGAGTATGTGTGTATTTCAGTGGCAACTCCACTGTTACTGTACATTCTGAACATCCCTAGAAAGAGGTGTGTTTACTGCATGTACTTGTGTATAACCTACACCAGCTAATGTGCAGAGCTGGAAAATGATGCTAAACATGGAATTTATAAAATATTCAGAACAAGAGAGCAAACACTTCACAGTTTAGATGTAGGTCATGTTGTAAAAAGAAAAGGAAAAAAAAAACAAATACGTCACTGCATCTTTCTCTGTTGTGAACGATAAAAATGGAGCTGAATCTGTGTTATTGTTTACAGAAATCTGTTCAATATGTGGGTTGCATAAATGATTGCAGATTTTTCCAGTGCGTAGATATGAGAGATTACGGTCATTTTTGTCATAGTGTTTGAAGATGGAAGGTAAAACACTTTTCAAGCAAATATTATACGGTATGTCCTGGGTAGAAGTTTACTTCAAGCCGTTGAAAGAATCCAGGTTTTATTTCCATTTTCTTTTTAAACATACCTATGTAAGTGTTAAAAAGGTTACTAGTCATGAACTCAGATTTCCAGATGTGTGGTTTGTCCTTTATCAGAAACCAGATATTACAACCACGGGCATCGATATTATAGGATGTAGAGAAAAACATAAAGTTCATTAGTTTGAGCAACATCACCACTTGGCTGGTATGAAAACTTCTGAGAACCATTAAATGTTGAGTGGACTGTCTTTGAAAGCAGGGGCAAACGTTGCTTCATTGATTGACAGGGTTGGCCTTGCCTTAATAGAACATAATTGGGGCAATTTTGAAGGGTCTCTGAAAAATGACCAAATAATAACACATGACTTGACTAGAGACTTGTTTTCTCAGATAATTGTGCAAAAAGCGTCTGGCACACCATTAGTTCCATTTTCACATTAGAATAATAATCCTTTTGAACTAATAAACTCGCTCAAACGTCTGTGCTTGGGTGGTGAAGACTGTGAAGGGGGTAAATACTGTATGTTCTACCAAGAAAGTGAAGAGAAAAGGTAATTTGGGGGTAGGAGGAACAATAACAAGATGTAGACTTCCTTGAAATTCATCACGTCACATGAATTTAAAGAGACGTTTTTCCACCTGTCGTGCTTCAAAGGAATATTTTTTGCTACCAGAGCTATGACATTTTCAGGTATTAAGTGTTAATTAAATGGTAATGATGAATTCCATCAAACCTTTTCAGACTATTTTCATCCAGCACTGACGATACAGCATATAACAAGGAAACGCTAAAATGGCAAAACGTGTACTTATTAATCTGGTGCTGATGCTTTTGCAGTGTTTCTAAATATATTGGGATTGCAAATGTAAAAAAAAAAGAAAAAAGACAGTTTAATAAATTAAAATACAGTGTGACATCCCAGAAACACTGTGCAGTATTCAGTGTGATAAATCAATCATTTTTTAATCAATTGCTGATGTAATCACAGTGAGCTGCAGTGAGATTGCCTTTCACTGTAAGTGCTGAAGTATATTTACAGTAAAAATAAATACATTAAAAAAAAAAAAAAAAAGTGTGGCCTTGTACTTTGCTTTGCCTTCTTACCTTTTAATGTGTAAAACAATAATGGTACCCACGGGTATCATTATTGTTTGGGTCTTTCTTCTGATGAGAGATTGCACCAATATCACATCTCAAATTAAAGGATAATTAAAAAATGTTATTTCAAAGTTATTGCCGGCCATAAAACTTTGATTAGGTGAGCATTAGCCACATTAGGATTTAATGGCCATTGCCCCTGTGATTACTGTCAACAATTTTATGTACTACAGAAAGCATATGAAGAAATGAATAATTAAGAACGCAGAAAAAAATAGGTTCTTAAAGAGGGCAATATAGAAATCTAATGCTGGGCTGTTGTTTTTTTAAACAGCCTGTGGTAGGTAATATGGGTATGTGAGATTCATACAGATTCAGGCTTATTCTCTGGAGCCACAGCAAGTTCCAGTCCTGTGGCCTTTTGTGTATCAGAGAATGACTACAGGAAGGGGACAAGGGAGTTATTGTCATTGATATGGAACAGGAGGCAGCCAATCAGTGCAATAAACAAAATGCTAATGCACATTGAAATTATGCTTTATGTAGAGCAATGCATCATGTAGAGTGTTATTTCAAACAAAAAGAAGTCCATACTTTTGTTTCTTCTCCCGTACACAGGCTGTTTGCATGAATTGTGTCAGAACTTGCCAAAAGACTGAACACTACAACAACCTGACAAATAATCTGGCAGCTGTTGACAAATAATCATTTTGTCAACAACATGGAAAAAGGGAACATTCCCTCTCTGCAGCCACTTCCAAGCCCTGAGCACAGCGGGCTGGAGCGCCCCGTAAGGAGAAAAATTCTTTCACTGTTCACATTGTCAAACCCAATTTTGTTTAACAGTAAGCATATGCAACTCCGGCCCCACCAGCGCCGCTCCACACAACACATGCAGTACGCCCGGCGCGGCGGCCGCTTCCCCTCTCCGATCGCCATAGTGACAGGTTAATGAAATCATCAATTGTGGCGGCAGACACACAGTGCAGCACACCTGGACTGCTGGGTCACCTCTGGCTCTTAGCTGCTGTGGAGTTGCTGACCCTGCGCATGTTTGAAGCCAGCATTTACTCACTCACACACACACACACACACACATACTCAAGTAAAAATAACCCACACTGCATAATACTGGCTGCACGTGTGTTGTTTTTAATTTGAAGCCCTGTGCGAGCCTAATTAATGCTATCACCTCAACAGTGTGATGTTAAACAATGGGAGTTCATTTCAACCTGATTCCATGGTGGAAATTCATTCTATGTCACGACATAAATACGCCCCAACTGAAATTGCGTTGATAGTGGCGGCAGTAATCAAGCTATGTACATCATAATGCTCACAGAGAGATTTGCAGGCTAGCCGTGCTGAAATGCAATGACTCGTTAGCGCCTTAGGTACTGTTAAATTCAATAAACATTCCAGCCGTTTTCATAAAACAGGTTTATGGCAGTCTTGCACCATATGCTTCCTTCCCCTGCCTCAGCCTCTGCTTCTTTTGCATGCAGGCCCTTTGGCAGCGGCTCCCAGTCATTTTGTACACTGCTGTTTATGTTTTTGATGGTATTTATGAGCTGTGTCAGAGCAACGTAAAGTTGTGGATTAACATTTATTAGTGTGACGATGCTGCCAATCCATCTCTGTGCATGTCTCCTCAGCAAGCCAGAATTAATATTTTTATGAGATAAGCAGGAATGAGCCCTTTAACAGAAAAAAAGGCTTTTGCAGATTAGCTGGAGTTAGTGCCTCGGTTTAGGCAGGTCCATCATGTGAAATGGAAGAAATGTTGCTTAGGCCTGTTCCCTTATTTAATTTGTGGGCTCATAAATAATACTGATTTTTCAGAAACAAAAATAAAGAAAATAGAAAATGCACTAGCTGGTGTCGTCGCTGTGTGTTTGTGTGTGTTTGTGTGTGTTTGTGTGTGTGTGTGTGTGTGTGTGTGTGTGTGTGTGTGTGTGTGTGTGTGTGTGTGTGTGTGTGTGTGTGTGTGTGTGTGTGTGTACGTGCTCCCTCCTTGGGGATTGTCTTTGTTTTCAGCATATAAACAGAAACTACACTACAACATCAAAAGACAGAAAACATATTTTAATTGATTCATACAAATCAGTTGTATGAATCAAAACAGTATTATAGTTTCATGCACATCTGTATACATACATCTCCATTAATATGATGTGTTGGCTTGAATGTATAGGATCATGGCAAAAGCTGATCATTGGCCTACAGTAGGAAAGTAAGGAGGAAAAATTACAGCCTGTCCAAATGAATGGCCACCAGAGGCAGTGATTCCCATAAACATGATAACATTCTGCATTATCTCCATGTTTAGTCAACCAGACCAGGCAAGAATAACTGCATGGTTATACAATATTGTGACAAGCAGTTTGAAATGATTGCTTTTTGTTAATTTTGTTTAGTTTTGCAAATGTGACGTAATGCCAGTTTGTCAACAGGCGAATAAAGACTTTGAGATTAATCCCTTAGTTTTTTCAGCTGTTATTCTCTTGACCACAGCACACAAAACATTAATGACAGAGATTAAGACTGCAAATTTTAATGCTACTTCAGTGAATTCCATCAGAACTACCAAAACCACCATGCTTTCAGTTGATATAATTATCAAAAACCTTGGTGTGTCTTCCGCTAAGGAGGTAGTAAAAATAATTGGACTACCAAATGAGAAAGCTGACTGATCTAACAACACAACAGATTCTGTTTGGGTTCTCCTGTGTGGGAACCAATCATGTTTTGATCCTGTATCAATTTTCCTGATGGACGTGTAACAGATGTTTTAATCGAGACATTTATCTCTTCTGTTTTAATAGTAGGACTTGCCCAACTTCAAGACTGGCCCTTAGGAATACCAAAATATGTAGTACCGTTATATTTGATGAAAAACTTAAAAACATATTTTGCCACAAAGCTCAGTTCCTCCCACAGTCAGACAGAGGAGGGAAGGAATAAGAACTTTCTCCTGTTCCCGTCTTGGAATATATTATTAATTGTGCTTTCATGTTTTTTCATGATGCTAATAAAGCAACAATTCTCTTCCAAATCACCTGAAAAATGAGTCCAAGGACAACGGGCGTTGCATGGAAAAGGCGTGGCTGTCCACTTTGAGAAACGATGGGACTCAACAACCAAGATTAATGGAACTGAGATGGCTTTTAATTAGTGCAGCTGTGCTCATTAATTATCTGCCCGCAACACAAATATTTTTATATTTGGGGAAAGTGTTGATTTATTTGATTTTGTTTGCCAGTGGATCTAGATGAATGAGCTTTCATTCTGAATTTTGTGGGGACTACATGAAATTCAGGGAAGAGGAAACCCTGCGGTGTGAGGTGCTCAGTTATTGACGTGTAATGTCATTGATGCTGCAGGGTAGTTTGACGGCTATCATAAACGTACAGTAAAGTGCAGCTGAAATAGTCTTTGCAAACTGTAGGATTGAAAAATAAAGATTTGATCTTGTTTCATCAAACGGGTTGCATGATAATAATAGCAATGGTGTATCTCATGCCCAGCACAGGTTTATTAATGATTAAGCTGTTGTAATGTCATTTTTTTCTTGTGTTTGTGATGAATGTGAGACAACACCTGACCAGTGTTTTGGTGGTCCTACCACAGTTTTACTTTAATAAGTATCGACATCTAGACGTATTCTGGGTGTTTAGAAAAAGAGAATACAACTTGAAACTCAATCGATGAAACTGCCAGACTCAACTCAATGCCTGTACCTTTTTTTTCTGAAAAGTTGCTACACTGTGGTTTTATAGTTTTGCCCCTCTTTAGAAAGAGAAAATGCATGATCTTGACGTTGTCAGAAGAGCAAGTGAAGGTCCACCCAACAGTCACCTGGCAATGTCCATACATGGACCATTTTGTATATTGTTGCAGATTGTATATAGTCGTTCATTGTATATAGGAATGTCATATATTCTTTCTATTTTATCTTTATTTCTATCTTATTTTCTTTTATTTTTTTATTATTATTACCGTTACTATTATTATTTGTATTTTTATATTTATTTTATTTTATTTTTTACTTGCACAGTGCCGGAGTTGTTGCAATTACATTTCACTGCTGCTGTACCTGTACATTCATGCATGTGACAAATAAACCTTGAATCTTGAATCTTGAAAAACATACCTGCACAAGGCAACTAAGAAGATGCAAGACAAAAAAAGTAATTTGTTATCAAGAACATTTTTATATGTCAAAGAGCCTCTGAGTTTAAAATGGGGCTCCACTGCTATTTAATCAAATTTGGTTTTACAAAAGAGGCCATGACCCAGTGTGTTAAATAAAAGATTTACTGAGCAAAATGAACTGTTATTTACACTTAAATTATTAAATCATTTGAAATAATAAAGTAAAATTATTACATGATGAGACACTTGAGACTCAGACAGACTTGGGCAAGGGAATGGAGGCAGTTATTTTAAAGAGATTCAGTGATTTGTGTGTTTTTTCTTCCTAAAATATATATTTTAGCACATATCTGTAGCCTGCTCAGACCTTGGTGTTTTTAAGCTCATGACACCGTCATAAATGCTACAGTTGCTTGTTTTACTTATTTTTGCCTACAAAACTGGCATCTTTGAAGGGCTGACAGCAACATCATCACACATTAATATAAATTATCATTCTAAAACTACAAATCCCAGTTTTGTAACTATGCCAGCATTGCACCATGACCGCAAGCAAGTAAAAACATTTGAATTTGGTTAGCTTGTGGTTAACAGACCTATAGTGGTGCTAATTTTGTCACACAATACTACAAAATAAAAGACTACGGTTGCATTTTGAACGTCATACTTCCAATAGATGAGAGATTTTGAAAGTCTAGACTGTTTTAAATATTTGAAGTTATAGCTGATTCAGTTTGCCGTCTTTGTTATTCTCAGTGAGGTGATTCAGAACCTTTGCAACCAATTAAACATCATGATTAACAAATATTACATCTTCGCTCTCTCGCCCCACACCTCATGCTCAACTCTCACTTTCCATTTTTTTCCCCCATGGCCGCTGTAAATTTCTTTGAAACATTCCTCTGCGCATGAACGAAGAAAATGCAATGGCGAGAGCAGAAATTAAAATTTCATTATTTACTGCACTTGAGTTTGGGCATGCAATTAGTATCTGCAGTGTGTGGCCCTGGGATATTTACTGCTTTGGCCTCTCCTTTCTTTATTGCACTCAGTTTCTTTCATCCCGTCTTCCAGACACTGATGCTATCACTTGCTTATTACCACCAGACTTCTCTTAGACGTAGCGGACAATTACAGAATTTCCGAGGGTCCTGCATATACACTTGGAGATAGATGGAGACATGAGAAATCATGCAAAGAATGCCTTTCATGAAACTACAATTAATACAAAATTAACTATGATTAATGATCAGTAGGTACGCCTATAGCAGATCACCAAAGTTGAATTTCTGTAATAAAAACTGAGGGGATTGTGGCCCTAACTTCATGCATGCTTTCATATTATTTAAATGTGCCCTCTATGGCTCACAAAGTGTCCTCAATGGTAAGGATGGTTTTAAAGTAATACATTTGTCTGGTTATCACAAGGCAGTTATCCAAATCCCAGGTCGTTGGCAATATTTATTCTCCTAATTAGGAGAATAAATTAACTTTAATTCAGTCTTACCCAGGCTCCCGTGTCAAGTGCTCAAGAGAATCCATCAGCTTGAAAACTTTGTCAGTCTTCATTAATATATCTCTCTCACCTGATCACCCCTGCACCTTTTATGCAACTTATGCTGTTTTTTTGTTTTTGTTTTTGTTTTTGTTTTTTTGTTTAATTAAGTGTATTTGTGTTGCCCTCCAGTTACACACTCAAAGGACTTCACAGCAGCCACCTTGAATAAATAAATACAAAGAAAAAATGGTAGCCTTAAACTCTCAATGAGAACAAGGGAAATAACCTACAGTAAACATTACTGGGGAAAATAAAGAATGCAAACTGAATTTAGGTGACAAGATAGCCTGATGAACTGCTGGAGGCAACCACATGTAACGAACAAGGTTTCCTCAACTCTTAAGGTGAGAGTAATTTTTTTTTTTTTTTTTTTTTAAAAAAGGTGCTTACTCTGGCTCCACAAATAAATGCTGCATCACTGAGTTTATTCTGGATATGAAGTTGTTTTTTCCTCAGGGGTCCTTCAGGGGCCTCCACGGGGTCCTCAGCAAGATGAGGAGCAATTTAATTTCACTCTGCTTTCTGCAGAAATTGTTAATGATGGAAAAAAGGACGAGTTATGCATTTTACATTGTTTTAATTTCAACACTTTGTCACATATAACATCTAAACAATATGTGACGTAAACAAAAATATATTTTCATATCAGGGTGACTGCCCAACAGAATCGCTTCAAATGGGTGTTCAAGGCTGAATAGAGGTTATGAATAAGTTTTTTTCATCTAACACATACTTGAATGTAATCTGTTAGAAAAATCTTTCCCTTTTATGTGCACCAAGCAAAAATGATGTCACTGTCCCTTGTCAAATCAATACAAATAAATACGTTATATAAGCAATGGGCAATGTGGTCACTGTTCACTGGTTTGTACTGTTGAGAAGTAAAGTACGGATGTTTTGTGGGGTTTATGTGTCAAGTGTGCTATTACAGAACAAGCTATTATTCAGTGGACGGCCAATAGGAAATACCTGCTTGTTATCATAAAACACCAGCAGCAAACAAAACAAAATTAAACCTTATTTACATACAACATTCCCTAAGCCACTGGTTTTCTCATATGTGCAATTAAGGACAAAGCAGCAACTGTTAATTTGCTTGATGTGCACTTCTCACAAGCAGCGGTGCCAGCTAAAACAAAAACACCAACACCACCAATAACAATAACAACCGGAGGTTTCTGGATTAATTCTGCTTAACAAACACTTCCTTGAACAGGGGACAATGTTGTTTTTCCTCTCATAGCTCCATTCCGTCTCCGTCCTTCTGTGTTTCTTTCTTGTTCCTAGACATAATATGCATATGTACGCCAGAGCCTGTCGGATACAGGAGATCAGACGAACCGCGGCGGGGGATCAAAGGGAGCTATCTGATCTCATAAAATCATATTAAAACCCGTTGCTTCATTCCAAGACGCCACGTATTGATCGCGGAGGAGACAAGTACGAGTGTTTCGCACCAAATAAAAACCGGTGGCTGACGAAAAGTGAATCAACGCGTGGTGGGGGTCATTAAAATTGCATGGCACTCTATGTTTTCCACAAACAATTGGATGGTTGACTCAGGGGCAGAGAGGGGAAAAACAAGGGAAGTGTTTGTTCCTAATAGCTGCTCGCGTCTTCCCCCATCCAGCCCATCCTCCCTTCATTGTATTTATTTCCGTTTGTTGATGGCACGATTTTCAATAAGTGTGTAAGACAATAGGCAGGCAATGTATCAGTAAAAATAACCCTCCTGTCAAGACTGTGGGGTTGACTGCCTCTGAGATGGTGTATTGCAGCTAGGTATATAGAGTGATTTGATTATACTGTGCGGGCGGCGCCGTTGTTACCCAGTTTGACTAATAAGTACTTTTCAAACCTGCCCTGCTACTTCCCATTCAGCAGGAGAGCTACGGGTTCTCTAGGAGTTAACTTAACCTTCACACGCTATTATTACTGTCAGTCTCCACTGAAACTTCACAGAGCGGCTCACTTTCTGTGTGTGTGTGTGTGTGTGTGTGTGTGTGTACGTGTGTGTGTGTGTGTGAGAGAGAGAGAGTGAGAGAGGATTGAAGCTTGCTGTTTGTCTTTAATTCCTCACAATTACAGGTTTCCCTGATGTTGAAGCTGGCTGTGTGAGTGAACTGTATCTAGCAACTGTCTGATGGTAGTTAAAATGCTTAAATGGGAGTAAAGCTTAAAATTTGACTGTAGGATGAGATCTGAAATTTTAGTTAATCTAAAATTCAGATTTTTTTGTCTCGCAACCTTCAGTAAAGTGTTTTGTTCTGTTTTTTTCTTCTTTTGATGGTGGGAGGTACATGTGCAGATACACTCAGGCTCCGTTTTTCTATTTCACTTCACACACACTGCGATAACCATTATGAATGACACCAGGGCAGCCGCGGAGAGGGGAGACAGTATTGTATACAATGCTGTCTAACATCAAAACAAGTTAATCAATCGGACAACGATGAAAGGAGAAAGTTACAACAAAATCAATTCACTCGTCAATAGCACCTTAACAAGCTTAAACCCTAAGTGAAATATACTGCATTGTGGAAGGCAAATATGCGTCAAAGGCCAGGAGAATTAGCTCACCGCTCAAAAAACTGACAGATGCCCTCTGAAAGAAAACATATAATCTTGGACTGGAATAATGAGGGCTGCAGAACTCGCATGCACGTTTATCATCCATATGAATGCACAACAATTTAAGAATCACCTTGATAATACAGTTTACAAGGCTGTTTTATGTTTATGATCAATATAACCATATAAAGAATGTAAATGTCACTATGGACAACTGGATAGTTTTGCAGTTCTAAGGAAAAAGCAGCAGTAACATTTATGTAACCTAATTTTTTAGCCTCATATGAAAGAACATATGAAATCCTTCTGAAGTAGGTTGTCTGACAGTTTACTGCAGTATTCTTACAAAAAGGAAACACTTGCATGATAGTTGCATTACACAGATGCATTTATATTCAAAATCTTGCTTACACTGGATATGTCTCCTTTGCACATGCACCACAGAGGGTCTTAGCATTCATGTTCAAGCAATTATGTACACACTTTTCCACTGATAATGTCACTCTTCACCATGGCGTTCCTGCAAAATATCTATCTTTCCTCCAATCATTGCTTCTCAGTTCAGCTGTGTACTCCCCTGTCCAGGTGAAAGAAGCATAAAGGGGACGGTTTCTTTCTTGTTTTGTAATAAGTGCATTATTGCACATCTCTAATAAAAGAAGAAATCAAAAGACACTGGCTTAGGCCCTGATGGATTTGAAAAGTTAGCACGATGTTCATTCAGCCCAGAGCAAGATATAATCCCATTGAAAATTACTATTGCAAGTGCAGAGTCAATTAAGTGGAAGTCATAATACTAGAAATGAATATACAGTCATAAGTGGGCTATCTAGGTATGCATGATTGGAGTCTGAAGCTACACTGACTTTAAAAACTTCACCTGTTAACACACAAAAAACTGTGATAGCAATACTTTTATGTGCTTTTTTTAAAAATCTCTTCTGTGCTTGTTTTAGTTCTACTGTACCGCCTTGTGCACAGGCTCATACTGAATTTCTCTTATGCAGAGCTCTTAGTGCGGCACGTGGCCTAAATTCCCCCGAGCACTGGGCACTGCGAAAAGCCTTCCACATGAACACACAAACGAGCCAGCACAAACAGCCTGGCTCTGATACAAGTGTTCTTCCTGAGCACCTAATAAAAGTAAATGTGCATGTGTTTACTGCTCAGGAGTTTGGGCTCTACTAGTTTGGATACTTTCAGATGCTGAGGGGTTGAAAAGTGTGTGGCCATTCCAGGTTCAGTTCCCAATTATTGACTAGACTTTGTGTCAACAGCAGCTGATAAAGATGCTGTCAGTGGACGCCACACCAAACCCAAGGAGTTTTTGGTCTGAGGTGACAAGCCTCTCCTTAGTTTATTGGTCCTGCTGAGTATCTTTACAGCCTGGTCTTGTGAAATTTTAATAAGCAGATGTCTTGAAATGAAATGTGCTATGCGCATACAAAGTGGAGGAAAAAATCCTTCACAAAATGATTCTGACATTAAAATATTGCAGAAGAAAGCAAAGATGTTGTGTTTTAGGGTGGAGGATGGGTGTTTACATCTGTGTTCAATTGGTGACTCCAGTTTACTTCCCAACTAATACGAAGGTTTCTATAATGACTTTTTTTTTTTTTTTTTTTTTTTGCTGTTTTTCTTAATATCACCAAAAACTTACCTTAAAAAAAACTTGTATTAGGATAAACCTTTTGCCTCACACATTCACACTTTGATTAGGCTCCTACTTCTCTTGTCTGCTTCCTGGTGTTCATGCCAGTGAATAGATCAACAATCTGTTCATGAACTAACTCGTCCAGTCAGACAAACTGTATGGCACAAAATGGGGGCACAGAAACTAAACAAATGGCTGCAACAGTGATAGTGAGTACATTTACGTGCACACCATATTCCTGTTTTAACTGGAATATTCACAATATTCCAGTTGCGCACGCGTCATGTAAAGACGCACCGAACCTGATTAAGGTCATATTCCGGTTGGAGAGAATTCCGAATAAGAACCCTGGCATATGCCTGTTCCAACTGGAATACTGTGCCATGTAAACACCTTAGTCGGAAAATGCCCCGAACCGGAATATTTGCGCCTGCGCATGCTCGACTCACAATGAATCCTGGGGCGTCTTTGTTGCTATGGTTACTGCAAGCGGGGAGAACGACCTGGCTAACAGCATGGCGAAAAGCATCAAGAGTCAGCATTTTTGGAGTGAGGAGGAGACTGCAGTCTGCCTTCAGCTAATGAAAGATTTTAATATCATGGAGGATATCGATGGGAGAAAATATTGAAATAGCAAGAGCTTCTTCGTCTTCTTCTTCTCCTTCTTCTCCTTCTTCTTCTGTATTTCTGGCAGACCAGATGCGTATAAGTGTGCTGCTGCCCCCCGCAGCTGAGTGTTGCATTACGTAAGAGTGTGGAATACGCTGAAACACAGGGGCATGCTAAGTAACATGTAAACGGAATATTTCAGTTGCCGCGGCGCAGTCACCTTAGCCGGAATATTCACCCGAACCGGAATATGGTGTGCATGTAAACGTAGTCAGTGAAAGCAAGCAAGCAGCTTGTTAACATGCATGTACATGTGCTGTCTGAAAATGCTTAAAATGCACTTTGTGGCATACCCTCAGCAGTGAGAGTTGTTACCTTAAAGGAATTCTCTTACAGTTCTGAATGAATTTACATGGAACTTTGTAGAACGATTGATTGTTTGACAAGGAAGAACTGATTCACTTTTCACAAGGATTGCGGCAACAGGCATAGATATTTAGCATGTGGAACTATCATATCTTGGCAATTTTATAGTGCTGGTGGAGGTATGCACTCTACTGGGAGCTTTCTAGTTGTTTGTGTTGTGGACTGTTGGTTCTTGATGTTGTCAACACCTAAACCAAAAGACACTCATTGGTCCAGACATATAGCGGCTTCTATTGAGGCTCTAGCTGGAGCATTTCCAGTCAGTTTTGTGAGTCCAGGTAAAGTGATCTTATGAAATTAGCTCTCTGAGGTTACCTAACCCTAAATATAACCAACCCAAATCCAAAACTGTTAACTTACATTGAGGGCAGAACGAGTAGGATTATCCCAAAAAACAATGTATAGACTCATACAAAAATAATTCCTCTCAATCATCGCTTATTACGTACTAGAAATGTGTGGTGGTGGTGGTGTGTGTGTGTGTGTGTGTGCAGAGTCTATGTCTTCTGCCTGGATTTTCTTGTTTTGCTGTTGTTTTCCTCTTCTGGTCATCGCCTTTGGGCAGTGGATGTGTAGCTCCCAGCCAATAACAGCGCTCAGTGCCAGATCGATAGCACAACATCCAATAGGAAGCTAGGAAAACCGCAGATGGTGGGAAAAAGCTCGTTCCACAACAAGAGTGCATCTTGGGTTGGCTTTCAGCTTCATGCGGTGTTGGCGTGTGCTCTGTTGGACAGGTAGGTGCCGGCGGGCCAAATTTTTCCCTAGTATGGCCATTTCATTCCATTGCCATCTTACGAAGTGAAAACTATATAGCACATAGCCTTGACTGGAAAGATCTGTAAACGATTATCCATCATGTAGCCTGTTCTAGACATCAAAATGACATCTTTCCAATATAATTTAAAATAATTGATCTTATATGAACTTGTCTGCATTTCTAAAGATGACCCAGGCATGCTGGCGATAAGCTTGGGCATGGTGGACGTGGGCAAACCGGAAGCATGTGTCCAGGCTGAGAAAGTATCCCTCTAAACCTTCCCCTGCTTGTTGTTTACAATCTTGTATTCCCTGTGTTTGAGTCTGATTTCAGTCAAGGTACCATCATCCTGTACGTCACAGTCGCCTCCCTCCATGCTGCCTTCACAGATCGCATAACAAGCAAGCAGGCTGTTGGTGTTGATGCGGGGCAAGCCAAGCTACGGCATGCAATCCGTGACAGTTTCAGCCCACGACCAGCTCACGTCCAACCTGCAAAAAAACCTGTGTGCATTACAACGTGCACATCAGCCCTCAACAGCATGTCTAATTTGTAGCTTTGTCATATAGTCTAATTCATAGTGTAGAAATGTAATGTTAATGCCATTTGTATCTGTACCGTGTAATCATTGTTTCACAGTTTGTAGCCATTTCATGAAATTTTATGAGCCTGTGTTGTCATACCATACAAAGATGCCTCCTGTCAAAACATTCTGTGGCGCTCTGATAAAGTGTTTCATTGCTCATACCTTGTTTCTTCAGACACTGCACCAAGTTGATCCGCGCTTTCTTTTCTGTGGCTTCCTCTGTATTTTGTGGCAAGGTCAGACTGTCTGAGATTTGTAGCCCCAGGAAGCTGAGCGAGTTGACAATACGAACTGCTCCTTCATTGATGGTAATGGAGATGTTAGTGGCCTTGTGCCTCCTGAAGCCAACCATAAGTTCTTTTATTTTGTTGATGACATTCAGGGCAAGGCTGATGTCATACCAGTTTGCCCTAATCATGCGCTCCACTGTCAGGAAATCCACAAGTGCAGAAGAGACGGCCCAACCCCCGAGGTTTAGACCAGTTTGTTGGGAAGATGTTAAAAGCAAAGCTGCGGTCAATCAAAGATATATATAGGTGAACAATAAAAGAGGAAAAAGTGAGATTGATGAGAAGAAACACATGAGGAAAGGGGAATACAGTGAAAGTGAAAAAGAATACATAGCAGGAGAGAAACATTTAGCAAGAAACATTTTTTTTTTCAGTCAAATGTATTCATGGGATTGACCGTGATATGATGCTTTAGTTTAGCTTCGTGACATTGTGACCTTTACTGCTACAAAGTTTCCATCAAATTGGTCTTTCTTTCTTTCTTTGTTTCTTTCTATAATCAGTGCTTTCACCTCCTCTTCCTTTTTCTTTCCTACCTCTATCAATCCTTTCCTGCCCTCCTCCTCCCCTCTATCTCTGATTCTCTCTTTCTCTCTATGTGTCATTATCCATCCAGTGTGACTTCACCCATCCTGCCCTCTGGTGACACAGCCCTGCCCTTGTTAAGTGGCTCCAGTCCCTCTCCTCGTTTACAGGTGAAATCTATTCTCACACACAGGCCTCAAGGGCCCAACTGGACTGTAACAGAATTTCTCCAGCCCCGCCGGGCCCCAACCACAAAGCTGAGAATAAATGGCTGAGGTGCCAGGGCTGGACAGAAAAATCAATGCCTGTTTATACAGACATGACAGTCCCGGCGCCCAAGCAATTCGCTTGCTTGCTCCTCTAGACGGTGTGTTATACTGTTTTTTTTTTTCTTCTTCTCTCTCTCTCTCTCTCCTCTGTCATGCTCTCTCCTCTGCTGCGGTTAAAATGTGTGCCCTCTTGAGAGGATGGAACAGTAGGTGATGCGCAGTGGCCATTTTGTCCTCAATTTGTTCCCTCCATGTGTTGAAGTACTGCACGGGGGTCAGCTGAATGTTTTTGATAGACTGATTGTCACACAAATTGTTTCTTCTGCGCTGAGCAGATGACATGCAGACAACCAGGGTCATGTGCTTCTCCACTGGTGGGTCGCAACCCAAACGGGGATGGCAGGCGTGTTGACAGGGTCGTGGACGAACACCTATTAAAAATATTCAGCCAGATTTTCATTTTAGCAAAGACGCCATATGCTAAGCTGATCTTTACTGCATTTTTTGGACCCTAATGAACCTCCAACATCGTGACCTCCACTGACTTAAAATGCATTTTTCCTATCACCTGAGACAGTTCAACAGTGAACAATGAATTTCCTCCCCTGTCCTCCGTAGCCTTTGCCAAGAGAGTAGTTTGTCTCGCCCTTTAATCCCTGATGTCATACCAATGGAGAGCTGCCTTGGAATTAACTGGAAAATTTAGTAACAATCCCCATAGTCGGTTTTTTATAACAGAATTAAAGCCACTACTATAAACTACAACATTTTGGACAAGGAATCTCTTGTTTTTTTAGCGATGGCATCAGTCATTGCTACTGTTTTTTTTTTTCTTTCTTTCCTTAGATTACCTCAGTTCTGCTGCTAATGTGACAGCTTTTCCTGTCATTGTCTGTTCAGCCATATTATTTATCAAGCTAATTGCAGAATTATTATATTCATACCAAACAAAATGCTGTTGGAGAATTTTTCTCAGGAAATACTGAGCAGGTGCTATTGTGTGAAAAAGGATATTTTGAACAGTGAAGCTTTCAGGAACTGGGTTTAGGCTGAATGCATCAACTGGCAATAGAGAATATATGAAAATGTGCTATTACTGGTCACTTTTGGTTGAGTATCTGCTTGCAGATGCTGAGTATAATAGGTAAGTGGTAAAAATGTAACTGAACAGTTATTACATTGATTTATAAAACCTGTTTTTATATATTTTTGTAGCGTGTATGCATCTGTCTCTGTAGACATGGTTGCTCTCAGGCTGAAATTTTGTCTGTTATTTGTAGCTGCTTCACGAGTCACAGCTGAACAGCCCAGACATGTTTATTTGGATGAATGGGAGCTGCATTATTACAAATCCTCCTACAGTTCTGGGCAGCATGTGTCCAAATGGTTAAGGTTAGGGTTATGGCTGGGTGAAGGCTTTCCTGGCTTTTGATATGAAGGCTGCTTTACCAAAAGGGCAAGAGACGCCAATTTTTTTTTTTTTTTTTTTGTGGGTGAATTTTGTCCAGAACCATAGAGGAATGATAATGATGATGCATGGGGGCTGCTGTCCGACGAGTGTCCTCAAGGCACTGCTGCAAAGTGACTGCTGAGAAAACTCTAAACTAGTGAGCGCTTGTCATCATAAGTGCTGGCAAAATCAAGAAAAACAAGCATCGCTGTAACCTGTATTGATGATTGCCTTATAGATATGAAAATAATTTGCACGTGCAACCTTTGAACTTGATTTAGCACAACGTTGGTATTTTGCAGCCTGAGTCAACCTGCAGCTAGAAATCTGGGAGTGATGGATCTCACTTGTAAAGAGAAAAAAAAAAAAAAGTTTTTGAGTTATCTAGAAATATTAACAAACGGCCTTGATTGATTTCGTCTTGTTACAAATGCTGTAACTGTTACTGTGTGTGTGCTCCTGTGAATAAATTGCTTTTATTTTCTCTTCTTTCCAGACAGAGTGTGTTCCAGTCAATGGAAGCGCAGACCAGCGAGACCCAAAGGACATCAGAGAGCCTTCGAGCAGATGAGGGATGGAGTGGTGTTGAGCGACTGGTAGGTGAAAGTCATATAAACTGTTGGTTTTATGTAGTGACGTGTTTTACATCACATTTCAAAACAAATGAGCTTTTTGTTTCCATTTTATTCTCTCTTATTTCCTCCTCTTTATCAGCTGCATAATAATAATCATGGTAATAGAAATAACAATTATGATAGAGTAGTAATTTGAAATGTTGTCTTGGGTACTGGTTGCATTCAGAGTATTCTTTCTTTCTTTCCCTTTCTACCAAGAATGCTTTTTTTTTTTTTTTTTTTTGTCTTACTTGGGCCATTCAGTATTCCTTGCCTCATTCTTCTCTTATTGATTTTTGTGTGGACGTCTTTGATTATATCCCTGTTCAGTTTTGTGTGTGTGTTTGTGTGTGTGTGTGTGTGAACTTGGTGTGGTGCATATGGTTTGCGCAGGCGATTGTATGAATCTCAAGGGGAGGTAGTATCGTACTTGTAACTCATTCTGATTTATACCCCCTGTCCAAATAAAAGCATAAATCACAGAGGCTGCCACAGAAGTCACTCTCACAGTGGTCTACCTCATCCAGCGCTGTTCTGGATCGCGCTGTTGCACCCCCATGACAGAAACACAATTGATTCCCTCATTGCATCAATTTGTCGCCTAATCCGGTGATATGTTGATAAATTTTAGTGCTTTGTCAATTAATTTTCGTGAAAAATGGGCCTGGCAGTGGTGGACACATCAATACCAAGGCAGTGGAAATATCAGTGACAAAATTAAGTGATAAAATTAATTGCCCCCCATCCCGTCTTGTGAAAACATAACTAATGAGGGAGGCAATTATAGTTGCATGTGGTCTCCTTCGGGAAAGATGGAGGGGGTGTTTGAAAAAAGACTGCTATGGTAATTAGACAAGTGGGAGAAGAAGGATCTTGGGAAAATGGTCATCTGAAATCAAGGGTGTTTTCAAACACAGCACAGGGGATGGATGTTTGGTTCGGCTCTTTGTCACCATTGTAAGGGACCAACAAAACAGAGCATCCCTTTCACACAGGGCCATAAGTCAAATCAAATGATAGAAACTTGCATTTATATGCTGCGGAGCAAAATTAATTCCCCCTGTGCTGTGAGGAATGCCTGTGAGGCATGGTAGCTGTTTATTGTCTGCCCCCTGTGTTTCGATGACGTGGGCTGTGACACTGCATGGTGCGGTGCCCGCCCTCCACTACCGCTCGCTCACATGGAAAGCACACAAAAATCCTGCAAATATATAATTTGTCAGTCAGTTTCCTCACCCAAAGAATTTTGTGGTGACTTTGATGCGTGTAGATGTTTGTCAGCAGCGGCTTGTAGAATTATGGCATACATGAGGGATAGAAGCTGCTGTGGTTGTTTTCTAGTGGGGAAGGGAAGGGTTTATTAAAAACTTGTTCTCATACTATCATGCGCACCAGGTACCAGGGAAGCACTGTGGTTCTTCCAAGAAGCTGGGGAGACGCATCCCGGGAAATCACAAGTATTCAGTTCGAGTTCTAGTGTTGTGCTTTATTTTCTGAGCAGCAGTATGACTGGATTCACCACCAGAAGCTGTGTATCACTGAGCTGTTTTGCTAATTTGATGTGCAATGTGGGATGGGATCTTATGCATTTCTTGAATCGAGAGAGACCAGTTACTTATTTGAATCTAAGCACTGTGTATTTTATTTATTAAAGTACATGTATGTGTCAAAGTAAAGTAAAGCCAGCCTCGAAGGCCTGTTGGCAGTGACATCTTCAGGCCTGGGCATCCAGGGCTCTAATCCCGAATGTTTCTTTTATTTGGAAAAAAAAAAAAACTGGCGTGTAGCAGAGTGAAATTTTGCTTTGGCAAGAGGGGGACATAATAAAGCGATACACAAAAGAGCGATACAAGCACTCCCACTGGCAAATATGTTTTTTCCTTGGAGTGATCAGAATAAAGCAGAACACAAGATTGGTTAAGGTTAGGGTTAATGTTAGGGTTAGGCATAAGTTGGTTACGGCTAACATCAGGGAAAAGCTGTAAAGAATAGTCATATAAAAAAAATCAGTCCCCCTCCTAGGAAAAAAATAATAAACTTTCCCACTGGCACTGGCACTTCAAGACCAGGAGAACGATGAAGAAACAAAAAAGTTCTCAACTTTTTTTTTTTTTTTTTTTTTTTTTAACAAGAATAGTAATAATAGTAATAATCATGGTATTAAAAACATGCAAAGTTTAGCCAATGTTTTCACCTGATCTTGTAGAATTAGTGTTAAGAAAGCATGGCGTGGAATAACTAATGCAAAAAATCCTTTAACTCACATTTCTCTAAATGTTCTCTTTTGGTTTTTCTTTTATTTAATTGAGTTTAATTTCATTTGTTATTTAATTAGTTTTAATTAGTTAATTAATTAATTAATTTTATTTATTTCCCATGTGTATATGAACTGCTGTAAAGGTGAGATAGTAGATCATAGGGGCAGTTTCAAATGTTCTAGACTAATGTTTTAAGTATTTGTCTCTGTAAAAACATTTTCATCTGAAACTCCAACAGGCTATATTAAGGATTGATCCTTCAACTTGAAACCTGACCCTAAAATTTGATACACTGCATGCTGGGAGCTCTGGTACACTACTTGTAACAATTTGAGAGGTTTTAAAGAAGATATCACAGCACACCGGGGAGACATTAAGATGGAGCGGGTTGGAGGGAAGATCTCATTTTAAGAGACCCTCGCGCCCACAAACAACCTGGAAAGAGTGACTCTCAAGAGTAGAAACATTATTAATACATTCATTAGGAATAGGATAAGGAATTGAGGAGAACGTTTGAATGCCTAGTATAGGCAACATGGGAAGCCCATTAACGGTTTTATAATCACCCCGCCCTCGCTGCTATTGTGTGCATTCCTTGTCCAAGGTAATGAGATCTTTCCATCAAACAAATTCTCTGTTTGAAGGCATTCTCTCAATGGGGCTGAGCCTGAAAGGTGCAGGTCTGCTAGACATCTGCACTCATGTCAGAATGCAACATTATGATCTACAAGCCAGGAGCACCAGCAGTTGGTGTGTGTAATGAATTCAACAAAAACTGAGATGTACACCTTTTGTGCCTTTTATCTAATTAATATGCATTTTGAGGTGTTTTAGTGCTACAGAGGGGATTACGCAAATGACTCCAGTGATTGATTTACAAAACCAGGAAGCGCTAATTCCACCATTTATTTAGTGCCTAGAGAAAGCATGTCTTAGCTCCTCATTTTGTGCTAATTAGCTTACTGTAATGTGCTGCATGCTGCAACATTGCACCGCACAGTGGAATGAACGCCTTGGGCCGAGAGAATGGACACGGAGACGAGGAGGAACAAAATGATGAGGTCTAATGACGGTGGGCACACTCACAGGGGTTATTGGTAATTCATTTTTTCATGCTAGTTTCATTTCATTTGACGATATATGTAGTACCGAAATTATACACAATTATACAAAATTATACATTTATGCATAATTATGTATAATTACAAGGATATATATCTAAAGCTGCTGTTGAGGAGAAAAATCAAAATCTCATATATATCCAAAATATCCACAACTAAGGAAAACATTCTTGATCTTATGTTACGCACCATACATATTTGAGGTTATTTGTTTTTATACAGATTTTTATAGATTTTATAAACCCAACTACTGTATAAACCCTTATCTGCTGTTAAAACATGTATATCACCATAATCAAAGTCACAAGTCTTTCACCTGACAGCAGCATTTTGGTAGAAATGTTATCTTTTTCTCATAACAAGGCAAGTCTATATGAAATATAATGGCTTTGTCAGCTCTAATTATTTCATAGCTGTATACATACAGTAGTGGATGGGGCTTCATTGATTTGCCTTTCTGTTCAAGGCCGACATGTTAACACCCGCGGGTTTCTCCTCACTTCTTGGTGAAACAGTAACAAAATCTTAAGTATTTTGTGTATTTTCACCTTGATGTGGAAGTGCCATCTGTCCATTGCCTGTCTAGTTATTGATGTGCTCTGCTGCCTGGTTTGTATAGGGTTCTCTTGTAAGAGTAGAAAAGGGAAAGGCGGGGAGAGAAACTCAGAGTGTGCACGTCAGGAGAAAGATAGAATTGCGGCAAGCTGACTCTCCTAAAGGATTAAGTGGAAGCTGCCATTAAGAATAGGTGTCTGTTTTAAATATGAATCACCCCCCTTCTAGTTCAAGTTGTTAACTAAATAATTCAGCAACAGGGATGCATTATCGACTTGATGTAAATGTGATATGAGTGGAAATCAGGATGTGTGACTGAGATGATAATTGATATGATAATGGAGTTAAGGAAGGATGGAACAATGGCAACAAATAATAATGAAAATCTAAATAAATGATGGGGGTAAAACTGTTAGTGCAGCTGACTGACACGCTAGAAGAGCTTCACCGAGGGAGCAGAGGGGGCAGAAGGGCAGACAAGAAGTAAAATGCACCAGCCAACAGCTGCCTGACTAACTTAAAGCACTGGTGCAGTTCTCACTATTCATACAATGTCGGAAATGGTGAGCAAATGGGATAATATGTTGAAATATCCTCTCTTGTTCAAGGGCATCAACTCTGGACAGGAAAGGGAATGAAATAGCTGCCCTCTTACCCTCGGCATCTTTAACACTACCAAGTTTTTGATTTGCTTCCGATTAGGTTCACAATGAAGGCCAATATCATTAATGAGATCAAAAACTTCTCCCTTCAAACACAGCTGATGTGGCCCTCAACTCAGCCATAGACATCAACCCCTCTTTCTCTTCTGTGTTTTTTCCTCTCCCTTCATCAGGCAGCATGGGAATAAAGGGGTGAAAAAGAAGGGGGTGGGTGGGGGGGCATGCCAGATCTGCATAAAAACTGCCGAAGTGCAGCAAGCAGCCCCATCTGGAAGACATCGGACCTAAATGAAGTTGTACAAAACCGTTCCATTGATAATAAAGCTAATTTTTATGGCTCTGACAAGTATGTAATTATGTGCAGTGGTGCTTTTCAGATTTTATCACAGTCAATAAACTACCACGCTAATTTCATTCCTGTTTTGACATATTTACACGGAAATATTCGATTTGGGGGGAATTAGGAGCCCTGAAAGCCGCTGATAGATGGCTTTTAATGATCTGTGACCCTCGGCCCGCGGGCTCATCTGTTTGTCGGCCCGTCGATCTCTTGAGAGATGTGCTTCGTTTCTGATCTCTTTAGACAGAGTGCCACCCAGACAGTGGTGGCCAGTAAGCCCTGAACACTGCCCCTTTTCTTGTCGGCCAATCTGTCAAGGCCGCTGATCGGGAAGGATTAAGAGCAAGAAGATGTTTAAGTGGCTCTTTTTATCTGTTACTCATATCGTATGTACTACTGGCATACATTTATACTGACCATCCTGGTGATTTAGAATTCACCACTTGTGTTTGTTTGTTACATATGAGACTCCTGAACTCCTCTGGTGTACGGCAACCCCCACCCAAACACCCTCACCCACCCACCCACACACACACACACACATGCATACACACAGGTCATGGTCCAGTCGACTTCCCCATCTTCAGCCTAGTGGTGCAGATAAGAGTACAGCTGGCCTCGCTGGCCAGCCTCATTCCATTGAGAGTGCGCCACAGGGGTCACCAGCGATGGCAGGGTCTGCTTATGGGAGGTGGGAATTGGTGTCAGAAGTGGGAACTGCCCCCCGTCCTTTTGCAGCTCAGCACAGAGTGTGACTCGCAGGAGGGGGGCTGGTGTCATAAAAAGTCCATCAAAGGCACCAGTAATTACCCAGGAAATTGGCGGTGAAATTGAAAAAGTTTGTGGCCACTAAGAAACCCCATCCCCCACCCTCTATGCCCCAAGATTCCTGTTGTGTGACAGCAGCGCTTTTTGCCCTGGTGATGAAAGGAGGCTGTCCGCGACACGTGAGCGAACTCGCACTCAAAGTGTGCTAATGACACTGTTGGCAAGGATAACTGTCGTGATCACACTTGAGTCGGGAAGTTCATTTCAATGTGCTTTGATCACTTCATATTTAATCGGGTCCCAGAGCTGTCCGTTTGGAGTTTATAAGTTTGAACCTCTGCAGACCAAAACTTAAGTTGGGAAAGTCTGAAATATAGCTATTGTGATTTACTGCAAAGAGACATCATTAGTAGAAAAGGCTATTTTCAGGCCAATAAAATATACAGTTCCTTCATGACTTAAATTGTTGCATCCATATATTTTTGCCAAATGATAGTTGAAGGGAAAAGGTTTATCGGGAACAAAGTTTTGGTGTAAAGGCCTTTCTCAAAAGTGTGTAGGTGCTTTTTCTTTGAATTTGCCAATGATACTTGCCCTTGCATTGTGATACTAAGAAGTGAAATTAAAACAAATCAATCAGGATCAGGCTATCAAACTTTGTGAAGCATCTTCTACAAATAAAGTTTTTTTTTCTGTATTGGGCAGTATTTAATTCATAGTAGGAACATTTTATTGTTATGATAATTTAACTTTAGATCCCTTCCTACATATTTGTTCTTATGTACAAATAAATTCTGCCTGTGTAAATCGGGAGAACACACTGGGCCCTTTAGATAGGTTTGCATGGATTACTGTGAAGCAGTGACATGTGGAAAGCAAAAACCCTTGATGATCATAATCAAGTCAAGTTGCAAAATGTTGCTTTGTTCTACAAACCAGAAGTGTTGAAGGTAGTTGATCAACTGGGGAACCACGGAGCTGAGATCACAACCAAACAAACTGTTAATTAATTCTGTTTTTAGGTGAATATGCATGAATTTGCAAGGGGAGTTGACTGCTGTCACTCTGAAAGTTATCATCTGACCTTTTTATACAAGAAATGCGAGTGTGACTGTAAATATGTTACATAGTTGCATATTGTGAGGCTTTAGTTTAGTGCAAACATCTTTTATTTTTGCTGACACTTCAGTAAAACCCAGCTCTTGTTTTGAGATTGTCCCAAAGCCCTTGTTTTATGCATAAAACTCTACAGTGATACAAGGAAATAAAGGCAAACAGAGATGGTTCTATAAACATTTGATTGCTCTATCTTGTAATTATTTTTAACATGGTCAAATATGTATTGTAATTAGGATAAGAGTATTCCATATTCAAAACACTCATGAAGGGAATTTGCTCGGAGGGCCCACAATGATGCAAACATTTGACACACTCAAGCCCAGTGGAAATGAGGAGGACACATAAGTACATTATAATGCAGCCTGTCAATAGTAATGAAATTGTGACATGTTCAGCAACGGTCATGCGCATGGAGTCCGCATTGTTCGTCTGATTTTAATGCCAATCTCCATAATCAAGATGAAACCACACACTGCCAAAACTGGCATAATCCGGGCGCTCGCCGATGAGTGATTGATTGAATATGAAATAATGAGGGTTTTCCGGTGCTCTACTGGTCATCTAAAATTCTGAATACAAATCAAATGGAAATTTTATGCAATGAGATGTATTAATGGGATTCTGGCAGCGTTTTAAGGTCTTAATGTACAGCAATAAGCAACATAGGTTGTCTCAGGGAGATGAACAGTTGTTGCTGTTGATAGGCCATTTCAGTGCATTACTGTCAAAATAATGCATGTCTGTCTGCATATATTCCATGGCTCAAGTGAGCTCAACTTTGCGCCGTAAAGACAACCAGCGCCATGTTTTTGAGTTCATGGTTTGCCATCTTAGACTGATAAATAATGGTTCTTGACTGTGACATTACTGCCACTAAAGTTGTAGCATAAAATCTTACAGCCCTTCTCTCTAACCTTGCTGTGACCCAGGACTCAGTCAATCCACTTTCCCTCACACTGAAGATTGAAAGGTTATATTTCAGCGTGGCACAAGAGAAGACAGAGGCCTCGTCTGCACCACAACTGCTCTTTCCCTCCTTATTTCTCTTTCTAGTCATAGCCCCCTTGACTTATTTTCAGCTAATACATTTTATGAAAAGTTGACATAAATTACTTTTCCATCCGTGTTGTTTAATACTGAGAAGGAAAATGCTCATATTTTGAATAATATTCACATTATTTGCATGAAAAGGCCAACTGCGGCAGGGTGGTCGTGGACTTGGTCACTCTGCTTGGTTTACTCCATTGATGTTAAGTGATATTTACACATTGTGGCCAACCAAATAGCATATTAGAAGCCCAATTAACATTTTTGTTGCCCAGGGCATTGTGGAGTAGAGCTCAGCTGGTGTGGTAGGCTTCTGTCAGGTTCCCATGTTGTGCAGAAAGATAAATTTAACATGGAGGGATGAGACAAACCCTCATCATGTGACCAGTGTCCTCGTTAATCTGTCTGCATTCATTTAAATCTCATTTAAAGGTCCATCCAAGCAATTAAATTAACTGAGGTGGAATAATATTGTTTTGATTTCAAAAATGGAACGTGATTTGTTAACCAGCTCCTGTCTTTTTGAAGTGCGGTCAAAATACTTAACCACAGAGTAGAGAGCAAAGCTAATGAACGCATTGCCTTTCACACACGAGGGCAAAGAAGAACAACAGATGACATACAGAGTTTCTCAAAGGAGAACACATCAAGAGTTACCACCAGCACTGACTGAAGATCTTTAATGAAATGAGCTCAGACTTAGAACAGATTACACATCCTTGACACTGTTGAGTAAATATTACATTCCTCCACCGTGAAAAGATTAGGTTACACAAATTGGACTAGCGATAATGACCTGTTTGTCACATGAAAAGGTTAGCTTACGGGTAAGTTTAGGGTAAACTGTAGTTTGGTTGAGGTTATGATTATGATTCAGCACAGTATCAAGGTTTGCAACTGCAGTGAAACAACATAGGTTTAGGCAGCTAAAACCTGGCTTAAAATCTGGATGAGGTTTTGGTCTTGATTAAATTAGAGAAACTTTTGCTAAAAATGAAAACTACACTCATAGGCCTTAAAGCTGGTATACATGGCCTGATTACACCAGCCCTACTTTTCGCAGCACTGTTTCAGTATCAAATTATCACCTGTACCTGCCGTGTCTCCTGCATGTAATCGTTTAATGTTTTAATGCATCTCTTATTCTGTTCTCACACACGGAGGTCATGCTATATGACATGAGACCAGACTCTTTCCAACCTGCTTCAAATTCCCACCAAATCATTTTACAATGCATGCTCTATGTGATATGATTTTTAAACACTCACTCATTTTTCAGCATTTTTGAAATAGTAAAATGTTTTAAATTAAAAAAAAAAAACCTTAATGATGTCAAAATAGCTTTAAATGAACTGTTTTCCCTGCTAAGACAGTCTAAATTAAAAATAAACCAAAATTTTAAGGGATTATATTCCGGTGGAGACTTCCATTTCTTCCCGTGGTATCAGGTGACTGAAATAATGCAAGAGATGAATAATGAATAACGTAATGTAAACACTCAAATATGAAATTATAATAAAACAGACGCTTTGACAAAACTAAATTAAGGATTTGTGTTTACCATGATGTATTACCTAGCTTGAGAATGGCAGCGAATGGCTTCTCCTGAAGGGAGGAAAACAAGCTCTGATGTCCCCAACTACACCGACTGTGCAGACACCAGCAGAAATAATGAAAAGGCGGGAAAATCCTTTAAGTTTCATAATAAATGTGCAAGGACATTAGAGGTGGTAAATCAGGAGATACAAAAATCTCAGATGGAGGATATTTAACATGATATTTCCTTCCACATACATTTTTTCCCCCTGAAGAGTCTTCTGCTGAGCTGTTGAATTTTTAACGGATGTACATAGGTATGAATTATACATCACAACTAATGAATGCTGCGTCTGTATTCTCCCTGTTTGTGTGACATACAGATTGTGTACATTACACTGGCTTAACAAATAAACAGTTATTGTGCACAGGGGTGGGTAAAGTGTTTTTTTTGTTTTTTTTTCTGGCTTTAATTACAGATAGATATATTAAGGCTGTCCTCCATTGGATCCATGATGTGGTGTATTGTAGCAGCTGCTGCCTCTTTATTACTTTCTTAATTTGTTAGTGTTGATTTGTAATTCCCACGCTAACAGTGGCCCGTCTGTGAGGGGTTGAGGAGTGAGGTACCTCTTTTTAAAGACCTAAAAACCCAACTTCTTGCTGTGACACTGAACAATTCAAAGTTAGCAGCCAGACAACCAATACTCTGGTATGTTAATGTATAGCCTGAAGCTACTCCACCCACTAGATGAATATATAAATAAATAATACCTATCTATCGATCTATCAATCAATCAATCTATCGATCTATCTATCCTTTACGTTTCGATAATTTCTATTATCAATATTCTACTGTTTCCAAATGGCCAAAGCACCCCAGTCCACATTAAAATCATCCAGGATGCGTCTCCATCACCTTTTCCATTTTCGTTGTAATTCATTCTGCATGGAGTCATCCGGAGCATGAACATGACAACACAGATTACAAGGCAGGGCAGTCTCTTTCTTGTTGGTGGCTCTGACAGACAGTAGTGAATATTCACTGATACAGACTGAACTGTCCTGGGGGCATTGGAATAGCTAATTTCAAACAGGCTTATGCCAGCCCGTTCTCATTCCCAGCGCGTCAAATAGCAACACTTTGTCACGCCCTTCTGTGTCTGATACCAACGCCAAAGGCACCCTCCGGTGTCTGATACAGACGCATAAGGCACCCATAAGAAGCCAGTGGCACCCGTTGGCATCAGTATGAGACGCAGAGGGTGGTGACGTAGTGTAGAGCAAGAAAGTTGGGCTGCAGATGTGGTTGGGGTGGTTGGCAATTGTATAAGGCAGAGAACCCTCAAGCGGGGTCGCAGGTTTGATGTGTGTTTCCAGATACAGGAAGCGAGATGTGGTGTCTTAATTTGCTCCTCTTCTTTTTTTTGCAAGTGAGACCGTTTGCGTGTGACTGACGCCGTGTCCAATTTTTGTTTTGTTGCCTAAACCGAACCACATGACACTGAGATGTGGTAAAAGCAGGAAAGCCTGGTGCATCACATCCTGACACATCGGTATCAGACACAGAAGGGCATGATGAACTTCAGTATTTGGCCTGGGAATGAGAACGTGTTGGATTATGTATATCTTGAAGGCCACTGTGTACCACTGCCAAAAGCACTGTGCAACTCTATGAAGTGTGAAGTGATTGCATTGCCCTAGTAAATTAGATAAATCACCTGAAAACCTCAAATTCCCTGCATTCATTTATTTATCACAACCGATGGCCATATTTGCAATCAGGTCAATGAGTTTGCTTGGGTGCTATGACACAGTTTTATATTCCTACTGTATTCCCATATAATCACATGCACACAAAGATGTGTTGTGTCTGTCTAGTCTTTGTGTGTGTTTTTGGTTTGTCAACGCACCTGGATCCATTTAACAAAAACCTGTATGCTCAGTGGGGTTACCTGGTGATACCTACGCTTATGGTATGAAACCTGCAAAACTGTCCATATTCGGTAAATTTCTGAGTTGGACCATCAAAGTCTGCAATGATGGATTTCCCAGCATTTTCCATTAAAAAAGAAAATGCTGGTCCACTAAGCTGGGTTGTTTATGGTTAAAGTGAAACATTGTAATCCATTAAATGGTCTTGTCAGAAAAACAATAGGGCCCCTATGAAATTGTGAAATTGAGAAAGAACACTGCCCATCAATGAAATTATGATTGCACACAGTCCCATAACTTAGTCCCGCATTACAAACTCAGAAAAAATCAGCACTCAATAGTAATATGAAGCAAAACAAGTGAGCCAGCAGAAAGTACAGAAAACTCAGTGTACACAAGTAAAATGTAACTACCAGTATAAATTAAGTTACATGCACTATTTTAACTATTTTATTTAAGTTAGGGCATTATTTACATTTTCAGTGAATATAAGTCTGCACACTATCTATCAGTCAAATCAAATTTTTTGTAGTTTTTGCACACATGCATGAAACTTTTGTTGAGCTGAGCGTGTCCATTGCATGCTGCGTTGCTGTCAATGAATCTCCCGTAATTCCTCAATAGATTCATCATGAAACATGGCACATGCCTCACTTAAATGTTTATTTTAAACTAAAACTTGGATTTTCTCATCAATTTGTCCATTTTTTCACCTGTTTCTCCGGGTCACTGATTCTTGAGCCTTTCTGTGCATTTACCAGGCAGAAGGAAGGGACTTTCTCCTCCTGTTCTCGCCAGTGGATACAGTGCACTCACTCGGCCTGAGTAATATTTCTAAGTGCATCCACTCTTTATGATACTGACGTCGGCTGACTCTTAAATACTTTTTTATGCATGTTTTATGAGTACGACGATAACAGCATTTCCACTTCTGAGCCAGTTTTGTGCCAGTGTTCTCAGAGGATCTATACTCTTGCTTCGCTTTCCCTCTGTATTTTGTTGAACATTTTACAGCCCAGGTTGAATTATGTACAATTTCTCCGAAAAATACATTCAACTGATTTGCTCCTCACTGTAATAAGATCAATCATGTCTCATGACTGCAATTACTGTAGCTTAAGTTAACTTCATCTCAGGTTTATTGGGAATTGTAATAGGTTGGCAGTAGGTTTAAAACCTGTCACTTCTCTCAACTGGTTTTTTAATCCAATTCTGATTAATTACTATGTTCTTTGAAAAGTTAGCAGCTTTTTTTTAGAGCAACATCTCTTTCCTGTGTGTATCATTTACAACAGGGGTCTCTTTGAAAAAGAAAGCTAGTAAAGATAGTAAAATGTTAAATTTTGAAACATTTGCTAAACCCTTTTAAAGCCAGTTCCTCGAATATGCTTGTGTTAAAAAAAAAAAAGGATCAGACCTCTGCAATCACTGCGCAAACCTTTGTTTTCTTTTGTCAAATAGTGTTTTTCTTATTTACTGAGTAATTATTCTCTTACAACAATGCTACAGTAATTTGTGTAGAGGTACTGTACACAAATTAATTAATTAATCTGCAAGCTTGCTGGGAGAGTATAATTTGCTTCAATAATGTTCAACCTGGAACAATAACACAATTTTGGCCTATTTTAATGTACACCAAGTGATTAGTGAATTTGACTGAAGATTATGCACAATGAGAAGGGTCAGACTCTTGAATGACTGTAATCTGCGGTGCTGCAAAAGACCACAATAGGTTCATGGTGCTCCCCCACCCCACTCTACCATCATTACCATAATACCACACAGAATCAGCTCTTGTGGACTTTTTCAGACCATGCCAGACCACACGAAGGCATCCAGTTCTTATTATGCCAATACAATTTAGTCTAGTTACTGACTTAACATTACCCAACTCCCTGAGAGCAAAGTAAAAGTCATTTAACAACTTTTGATTGAATGAACAAAAGTTCTGATATCAAACCAGAATGAGTTGTAATGGTAATAGTAAAAAGATTAACAAGATAGATATTGCATTAACCCACGTGTGATTGTGTCCTGTCAAGATAGCTCCTGGACATCCTGGTGAGAAGCAAATGATTTCTGATGGCCATCCAGGCTTTTTCCTCTTTGAAAAGCCCAGATCAAATAGGCTCACTCTTGTCAGTGCCTAAGCGGGAGAGCTTCCCATATGAACAAACGATTGATTGACAGGTAGACATAAGCTGGCTTTTTAATTTCCATACCTCGCTTCAAATTAAACCTCCACCTGGGATGAAAGCATAGGCTATCCTGCATCGAGAACTCCCAAATGATAGGAAATGGAAATTTTGATTAGGAAAGGAAGGGGGGATTTTCATGCCTCTGGATCTCCCAATAGTGCTGATGGTTGACATTTTTTCAAACAGATAAAATAGTGATGACAATTGTCTTTTTAGGGATTTTTTCAGTATTAGTCGAACTGATAAAAACACCTATGGTTCTGAAAGAGGTATACCACTTTGAAGGGCTGTGATGTTACAAATGTGAATTATAGTGTATATCAGAGCGATGCTAAAAGCCATATATCAAAAAAAAAAAAAAAAAGTGATGAGATGTCAGTAAATATACTAACTTAAGTAAAAGGACTGATGCAACAATATATGTAACATACTATTTTGCAATGAACAACATCACCTATAGAACTGCTGTTAAAGGTCCCTATCAAGGATTTTGAATGCCTGGCACGTTTACCGTACTACAGCTTACCTGCATTTTACACTATAACAAACCATTTTGCAAATCATGTGGTGGTATTAAAGATTTCACAACAACTTTCAAATATAAATTTTGGTTGAAACATCCACTTTGCAATGTTTTGCATTTGTGGCCAACAAAATCGTCAGCATGCATAAACAACAAAGATCATAAAGTCCTGCATTTCCTTAGGGCCTATTTTCCACCCAAGTGTCGGTTTCACTCCACCCATTTTCAAGGGTCGTGTCTAGATGGTAACCCAAGATTTACAAAACTCTCTTAACTCTTAACCTTAACCCTAACCTTAGCCTCAACTCGTGAGACTTTGACCATAGAGTTACCACTTAGACAGGAGCAATTTCAAGTCATCAAAACACAACAGTGCCTCTGCTTGTAGGAAACTAACAATTGTAATCATGGAATACTGGTGTGAAGAAAGTTGAAGACTAAGAAAGTTAATTATCATATTGTACTGGAATGAAGGGAATTCAGTGGCTGGATAAAAGGTAGACAAAGTGATATCAGAGTACTAAAATACGACTGCTTGTATCAGGCAAAGATTAGCAGGAAAGTGAAATATACATTTTGTAGATGTCATTCAGAATTGCTGGTATGGTCCTTTCAAATCTGATAGAAAATGTTCTCTAGATAATTTTGTTGAAACCAGTATTACTTTTTGCATTCACATTTGGTGGGTACAAGCTCTCATCCAGGCGTGTATTCAAATATGCACACATGCATGACTTTTAAATGAGCTGGGTGCAACAATTTTAGGCATCACCAATCTAATCAAAAACATGCATTCCCTCCAACAGCTGTCTGTATTGTGGGTGACAGGGCTAAATAGCCACCAGAGAGAAGTAGTAAATGTGGAGCTGCTTTTATTGTGTGTTGTTTATGAGACAACATACATTAAACCCACTGTAGCTGCAGTAAATAAAGCACGTTGTAAACTTGTGTTCGTGGAAGAGCTTGTAAATGTAAACAGTCGCAATGAGGTCAACATCAAAGTAAGACTAATGCTCCATGAGCGATGAAATACAACTTAATGCTCCACTGCAAAATGGCTTTGCAGTTTGCATCTGAAGTAAAAAGAAAACTTGTGGCTATAACTCACAATAGTTGGCGATGAATGAAATGGGTGGTGGCATTAAAAAGTCAAAGAAGGCTGTCATTCTATAAAAACATTAACCTGATCACTCCAATCTGGATTTTTATTTTGAGATTAAAAAAAGTACTGATCATAAAGATAAAGATGATGAGTGACAAGTAAGGAAATCCAGAAATCGTCATTTGATGATGAATGAGTGTACATAGATTTATGCTTAAAAATGATGCCTTTGATATGCAGGATTCACTGACGTACAGCATTCACACTGCAAGTGACTGCACCGACTGTACAACCTTGTCTGTTCAAAACATTTCAAAATGTTCTAATGTGTCTGCTTCAGGAATGACTTGAAGCTTTTTCAACTTTTATTATTTTGTTGTCAGATGCTATTTTGACACCACTAAATGGAACAATCCACGATTTGCCTGACACCAACGATGACAGTGACGAAGCCTTTAATTGCCCACATGGAAGAGATTTAGCTGCATGAAATTCTCTAATGGCAAGCACACATTTGCTCGAGCAAGTTAGTGTAACTGGAATTGTTTTAATATTACTGTACATTTCCAACATTTTTGGTCTGTGTGTTCATGAAAAAGTACAGGAAAAAATTACACAGCAACATTTTCAAGGACCAAAACTTTCTCCAAGGCCTTTGAGCATTCACCAAGACGATACATAGCCTTGCCCTGCGCTCACTGTCCGTGCAGTGGAATCACTCCTGAAAATATCACTGACTTTATTAAACTTTGTTTATACTGTAATGTACAGCTGATGCTAATTGAAGTTTATCGATTAATGTTTAAAAGCAAAAATCCACTTAGCCGTTTGAAATGTGCCTCAGTGAAAGTTTCGGTTTTGAAATGAGATCAAGGACTTCAAACATGTGATTTGCAGCAGCTTCCTCAAATTTATGCGCCGAGACAGAAATGACAGCCAACTTTGAGATTCCTTTTACTGATCACGTTTCATTACGTTTGGCAAAAGAGTCTGCGCCATTACCATGAGTAATATCATAAGTTATGAATGAGGCAAACGGCAAATGGCATAACACATCAACACTCAGGGCATCAACGTTCATTTGGAGCTGTTTGAGAGTCACTGCGCACTGCATAGGCCTCGACAGCGCGAGACAGAGAGCAAAATTAGCTTGACGTACACTTCTCTCCCTTCAACATGACTCCATTTTACAATGCGACACAGGCCTTGCTGCAGCCCAACTCATGTGTCAAGCTGTTATGGACTATGGACGCCCCCCTCCCAGCCCCCAACCACTCCCTCTCTCTCTCTCTCTCTCTCTCTCTCTCTCTCTCTCTCTCTCTTTCTCTCTCACTCTCTCTCACACACACACGGATAATCAGTGGAAAAGTTGACTCGGCCCCATCACCATCAGATGTTTTGTTTCTTTCAAGCATGTTTTAAGGATTAACACATGAAAGCAATTGAGGGCCATGGTCTGTCATGATCACTGTAGGGGGATTTGTGGATCATTATATGAGCTGCTCGCTAACATGAGGCTGTAGGGGGGAAGGCTGGGCCCCCCTGCCAGGAAACTCAGTCAGGGGCCTCTAAAAGTTTTGTTATTTTGTGTTTTACATTTTGTCATTAGTAGCCATCCTTTATGATAAACAGTGTGTGCCTTTGCTTTACCCCGTTTTGCCAGCTTCGTTTAACTCCTTCACCCTCCTTATACTGGGGCATATCACTGAAGAATTTCTATCGCCCGAGACAGCTCAGTCTAAATTAATGAGTATGAAAAACTGCCTCCCCAAAAGATGGAAAATCCTTTCTGTTTCACTTCAGATACCAGCAGTCTGGTGTATCTCTGAGCAAGTGGAGTAGAGGTAGTTGGCTGTATTCAGAAGCTTAACAACTCTATTTACCAGGGATTTAATTAATTAAGTTTGTTTATTTATTTGGGACATCATTCCTACTATTTTGAAGGAATCAGAAGCATCTTCCAAGTATAAAAAAGTGCACAGGAGCTCAACTTAAGAAATTTTCACTCCTCTTATGATTGGCGCCCATGATCAAAGACTGGGAAGGGACTACGGACTGGGCTCTGTCTTTTCATCGGTCAGTCTTGCATGATTTTTGAGACTCTGCTGGCCTGGTTTGGGGTGAAACATGGGGGAGTGATAGATTTTGACATTGGGATTTGCCATTGTAAACATGAACTTGATTGGCCCGTCACAGCAGCACCACCACCATCAGACCACCAGGGTCCTAAGCTTCAGCCCCGATATCTGCTTCAACATCTGCATCAAATTTGATGAGCTTCTGAGGATTGGTGATTTTTTTTTTTTTTTTTACCTTCATATACCTCATTGATGTTCACTATCTACAAAATGAAATTCATTGGCCCACCACAGGGTCACCAACAGGCCAAACAGTCCCCAAGCCTCAAGCAGCAATATCTCACACAAACGGCTTGCACCAGTCGTGGGGGAAGTTATGGTCACTGTTTACTTGTTTAAAATCAGAATGGATGGTATGAAAAAAGGTGTTTTTCTATCTCAGGTAGCTAATGTGAAGTTTACAGATACATCTGTAACTTTGAATGATTTCTCAATACCGATTATGTTACTGAGAGGGGTCTGTAAATGTGTTTTAGGTTTGTTATAAAAACTCTACCATTAGCCAAGCACTTACCTTATGGAATATTTGAAAGGTGATTTAATTTCACCATTACGTCACAGAGTCAAAGGTGTATGTACAGAGAACCAAAACTGTGTCCCCTTCTGTCCTGCAGATTATAAATCAGGTAGGTATTAATTGGATACCTTGGCAAGATTACAAGGCAGGACAGGGTAAATTCACTTAGCTGTATAGAATATTGATGATGCCGTGTACTTAGACAAATGTGACTCAGAATCAATTCCCATGGTAAATCAGAAGTCCCAATTTAGGATTATCAAACAAGGTTCCACTTCCTCACACAGTACAATTAGAGAACTAATTTTATGCAAACTAATTTCTGTGGTTATTATAAAGGGTTAAAGTGATATGCCATCCATCATAGCCGTGAGATTAGCTCCGGGAAAAAAAAAAGATCGCGTTATTTGTGTAATGCTTTTGGGAATTCAGTTATGGGCAGGTACAATCAAGGTAAGGCGATTGCATTGCCACAGTGGAAGGAGGCCAGACACTCTCCATGTGAGAAGGGCCAGTGCCTGCAGTGCATGCAACTCTCCATCGCCTAATTAATAAGCTAAGAAAGCCTTTCAATTGAGCTCACACTGAAAGGGAGCATTTTAGTGTAGTTCATTCACACCTCCACAAGGTGTATGCGGTGACCTTCAGGTGAAAACGTAAAGTTTGAAGTCAAAGTTTTATTTTACAGACAAATCTTACTTTTTTAAATATGGACTGACTATTTTGGGTTGTTGTTTTTTTTTTTTTCAATATCAGTGAGCTCAGGGCTAAGGAAGAAGAAACTATAAACCGCTGTAAGTAAAGTGTATGTTGTATGTTGTTTCTCTAACTTTCTGCTCTGTTTCACTTTCCGATTACTCCCTATTGTTTTTTTTTCTTGTTTTTCCTCCTCCTATTTTTTTTAAACCCTTCTGTTTTTATTTCCTTGTTTGTAAATCCATGCAAAATGTATCCAAAACAAATTGTTCAGTGGAACCTGGCTGCTAAACTAAACTAAATTAAACTAAACTAAACTAATCTGAACTGAACTAAAATGGGGGGAAAAAATGAAGGAGAAAGTCATGATGGATGGGCTGCTGGAGAAGGCTGTACTTGAACTCCACAGCCCTGCTTGGAAATTTCGATGCATTGCATTTCACTGTACAGGCAAAACCTGGAGGGGCATGACTGGGAGGAAGTGCATTATTACTGGACATCTGTGCTAGTCATGAATTATCCATAACAAATACCAGGTTCAAAAAAACACCCATCATCGTGGCACTGGCATTTCCACCCATTCAATCAATTACAGGGTAAGAAAGAAAGACAGAAAGACAGAAACAGAAAGAGAGAAAGACAGAGACATACTTCTCATCCTTATAGCTAAGCATTGCCTGTCTCACATGAGTTCCTCTGCTGACATGCATACCTTCTTGTGTAATGATCAAAAGTGTTTTTTTTTTTTTTTTAATCAAATAATTAAGCGCAGTCTTCTTGATCTAATCCATCAGGTTTGTGGTGCTTTAATATTTTAGCGCAGTGTTTCCTGTCTCAGGAAATAAAGGGACTGTTGGCTACTGCTCAGTGCAGCACCACATTCCCTGTGCACGGTGTTCACTGAGGTGGATTTGGGGTGCAGTCCAAGCAGCAAGGAAGAAAATTAGAAAGAACCAGACATTCACTTCATCACCGTTTGTTTGAGATTCCCTTCTGTTTCTTATTATGTATTTTTTTCTTATCATACAACTCCATACAGACATGTATCGTATCAATATAAACATGGAAAGAGACGAGAAATAGAATACAAGAACAAAACAATAAGGGAACAGAAAGGACAGTGAGTCAGTGGAAATGCTGAATAAGTTGAGCAACCGACATGACAGTCATTACAATTTGCCAACACAGTTTCGCCTGTATATTCAACATGAATATATGCCTACTGCTCAATTATGTAACCAGTGACCACAGAACAGGACGTGAAATTTGGTTATGTTCATCACCGTCTAGGATTATGGTCATTAAAATTGATTTAGATGACTCATTATCAAACAGTTAAAAGACAGCAGGAGTAAACTAATTATCTACAGCTCCCCATCCCAGAAATTATGATACAAGGCACAGCCAATTTCCATCTGATGCTTAGCAAGGATTCACCTGCTAAACGTGCCAATCAATGTGACTGACAGCTCTCAAGTTGGAGAGTCTAACTTCTGTCTGTTTTTGATTGGTTTGTCAGCTTTTATCAGGGGACCCTATTTGGTACAATTTCTTACCCTGAAAGGACATGTCTGTCAAGATGAATGACAGGCCTCAGGCCCTGTGTGGAAAAGCAGCGGGTCCCAGAAGCTCTGCCTGCAACTGTCCTCTGGAGCAGCTCAAATCAAACCTTGTTAACCACAAAATAATGCACAGTTGATTGTGAAGAGGCCAGAGGTAAATTGATGCAAAGGTGAAGTTAAGTGAAGTTAACATTTTTTTTTTCTCTTTCAGTGGGTGGTGTAAACATTACATTTTTATGGTTTTGTATTCTGTGTTGAAAAAGTGAATCATTTCTCTTGGCCGCAGTTTTATTCCTTTCCTTTTGTTTAGTTGAAAAATAGTACATAGAAAATAAATGCCGCAAATGAACATAAAATGAAGTCGAAAGCTTATAAACTAGGTAAATTGCTTGTTCTCCAAATGTTTCTCAAGGGACGGGTCCACCATTAAAACTGTGAAAAATGTTGTAGTCTGGATAATGATGTGTGTAATAAGTCACAGATATGTAACCAGTTCATTGTTAATGCAACAAACCCAGAGCAGTCACTTTCCATAATTTGAAAACTGGTTGTCTAACAGGGCAAAACACAACCTGAGTTACATCTCAGAAGTTTGTTTCAAAGTTGTTGAACATTCATCACAGCTTAGTTTCCAAAATCCCTCCTGCATTCTTTCTTGAATCAATTGCTATCCCAGTGTGTCATCTTTTTTTTTTTTTAAACAATAGTACTTTTATTCACATCAGTCTTCTCAATGAAAGCTCAAACAACTTGAGAAAAGGGAAATAACTGAACACATAATGGCCATTATGGGGTCTACAAAGTCAAAGCACCATAGAATATACCATTGACCTCACGAAGAACTATTTATTACTCTGTGAACATAATAAAACTCTTCAGCCAAGTGTCATCTGTCATGTTGTTTGAGAAGAGGCACATATTTCACTATAGATTAAACATGATGTTTCCAAGACTTATCTGAAAGGAATATATTCTTTTGTCATTATGAAGCCATCTCCTAGTACTATACTATAGTGTAGATTTTTATTTATATAACATAGCTCTTAAAAAGACAGTAGATCCACAGCCCTCTTCCACTTTACCCTTCTCACCAGTGCTCTGTTGTACAAAGCTCAGCAAAAAAACTGTTCATTAGTGATCTAGTGGGATCATTAACACAGTGACACTATCGGGCCTGGCTGTTGACATGCAGCGTCCAAGGTGAACTGGTACACAGCATTCGATTTCAATTAATATGTTGCTCAACTTGGATTTGGGAATGGAATTGGAGTATGCATCGGTGAATGAATTTACTCGGACATCTCAAGACAGATGAGGCCGTCAATGCCATTGAATTCCATTGTGTTCTTGGCAAGCATGGTTCTCGGGACACAGCTTGCCACTATTTGTGTAACTTTTGAACTTGGCTTAATATTCTTGTGCACTCTGCATGTAAGCAGTCAATTTCATCCTATGCGTTCATCAGCGTGCCAGAGGTTGAGGAGCAGCCAGGGTGTGACAGATTATTCAGTTCTTTGACCAAACCTAAAAGTGTCTGTAAGTCAGCTTAACTTTAATTGAGATCTAGATCAGACCTCTTTTATTTGCTAAGTGCATGTGTACAGGATTTTGTCTCGGTGACTTTGGTGCAAAGACAGCCTGAGGGAGTTCACACATACCGGCTCACATGATATGAGGATAGCCACACCTCACATACAGAACGCAAGGACAATGAAAATGTGCTAATGTATATTCATCAACACTTAAGTTTCCCCCACCCCCCATTAAGCACTTACAAATGATACATAAACAGGTAACAAACGTTTTTGACACACTATAAGATAATGGGCAGCAGACATAACTTCAACATTTCTAACATTATAACTATGTTTTAATGTGTTAGAAAGCATTTGTTAGCATTGGGGTAGAAACTGTTACCACACATTCAAATCTCAGTTAAATCATTGCCATTTCACTGAATTTCTTGACCAAATCCAAACAATTATTGGGACCTTTTTTTTTTTTTTTTTTTTTTTTAACAACGGTAGGCAGATAAACAGATGGTCTCCTGGTCTGAACATCATTACTCATCCCACTGTGAAAACAGTCCATCATACACCAGCCATCGTGGCTTTTGCCAGTGTAGAAAGCTTCAGGCTAAAGTTGCCCTTCAGTGCTAACTGGGAATCTGAGTGTGTGCTTTCTTTCCTAATTTTAACCACTAACAGAAAATTATGAATCTGACTCCAGATCAGAATCAAACAGCAAATTCACCCCCACGTCACTCAAAAATCCTGGCTGTGCACTGTGCACCGGTTTGTCCAACTGATGTGTATCCATGTTTTCCACCTGGACAGGCTGACCTTTTGTTACCTAAATAAAAACGTCAACTAAATGTCTTATCTGTATTTATAACTGCCATTGAACACTGCTAGATAGTACCAGGCCTCCCTTGTTTAAGTTGAAAGCATTGAATTTTTATTGGACAAACATGCCATCTAACCCTACTGTCTCTCCAACTAAAAAAAAGAAAAAAAAGATAGCATTTACTTTGGAAGGCACTAAACTAATGTTTCTCAAATTCTGAATATTTGTGCTGCAAATGTAAGTTGAAAAGGTGGATGAGTGCGTGCGCATGCTTTTCTTATTAGCTATGTTTGAGTGTGAATGCACTACAAATGTGTACGTGACTGACTGTATGAATCTGGTCTAAGAGACAGAGAGGAGAGAAAATGTGTAAATCTGTCTGAGTGCCAAGTATGTGTATGTTCTTATCTGTGTGTGTGTATGTGTGTTCCTCCAGCAGCATGAGAGGACGTTCTTCCATGTGACCCACAGCTCCAGAGGGCTTTATCTCTGCCGGTGTTCCACATTATTGATAGCTGCAGTGATATTGACAGCCGATGCGGTGGTAGGAAAGGGAAAATAGGAGTTTGATATGACATATTGTGATTCTCAGCAGCTCCCATAAATAACTTTGACACGTTTTTGTATGCATGGGAAGGCCTCTGATTCAGCCTCCCATAAAAAATAAACTTCTATTATGGAATGTATTTGTCAAGTGGTGCAGTGATGGATGGACTAGTGTTTAGCCCTTGGCAGGTGGATGGGACCCGCCGCAGCAAGCGGCAGCAAAGGCTTGTGGGGAGGATTTGCTAAGCAACTGGGGGTGGGAGGTGGAGGGGTGCCGGTGCAATTATTCAGCATGAAAGGGGATCATTTCAGCACCTGCATTCTCATTCCCATCATGCATTATGGCGATGGGATTTTTTTCCCTTCGTGCAGTGACAGAAGCACAGATGAAAATGAAAGGGGGAGAAAAAAGAGAGAGATAGCCATAGAACAGATAATCACTAGCCCAAACCAAGTGGTATGTGAGTAAACTTGCAGCAATGTGAAAATGCATTTAATTGACTGAATACACTTTATTTGATGGGACTTCCCTCCTTAACACTGATATGTGACAAAAAATGTTATTTCAGAACAAACTGCAATGCCTCAAAATAAAATGAAATCCAAAACAATAAAATAAAATGCACAGTAAACCCTTGTATACAACATTGGTGATAAACATCCATACAAAATCTCAATGCAGTCCTGTAATCCAGTGATTTAATTATTCTCCACATTGCGCTCATGCACATTTTTTTTTCGCAATGAAAGTGTGTGAATGTGTACGCATGCCACATGCTCGCGTAAATGCATTACATATCGTTGCAGAGTGCCTTTTTTTTCAGCCTCCAACGAGACAGTGAAAGGTGCACAACATCCCACATGCCCCCTTAAGCCCCTTCTTGCTCGGCGTCATTGATTCATTTTTTTTGCCCCAGGGACCCACTGAGCATGCTGGTTTTCGTTTCATGACTTCATCTTCCATGGTTGTAAGGATTTCTTGACATACACGGAGGGAAAAAAAAAAAAAAACATACACGCAATTTCACAAACAAAACAGATGCAGTGAACACAGTCTCATTCTGTATATGCCGGATGAAGTGAGTTAAAAACGCCACTTCTTGTTAAAGACTGCCTTATCACTGGTTTCTATGGCAGTAGTAAACAACTGTGCAGGTGAGGGCGGGGATCACACCGACTGCTCAGGCTCTTCAAGGCCACTTGACTATACATGGTAATCTGTCTACATTTGCACAGAGCACACTTGCAGTCCCTCGAAGGATGTTTATGTCGCATGCACAGGTTTCAGGTCAATAGCCCCATTTGGTTTACAATACCGTCAGGGACTATTGATTTTAGCGGACTTTAGTGAGAATAGCACTGCTAATTGTTTCTTCTTTTTGCCAGTAGCAATAAATAAATAAATAAATAAAAAGTTCAAGTTCATGAATTTTAAAGAGATTTTATTTGCCTGCACTCCTGTGTCAAAAGGTGCAAGAGTCAATTGCGTTCAATGGGGGCTGTTGAACAAGAACAGCTCGCTACAAGCCCACACACACACACACACACACACACACACACACACACACACGCAGACCTTTTGCTCTGAACCGAATCTAAAGGTACGGCAATAATCTATGTTTTATTGTCTCAGATTAGTCGACATTTGACCCAGAGGCCTCCAGCCTTGCACCAGGACAAACTGTCCCTTGAACGTCCTCGTGATATAAATGGATCACCACTATTACCTCCACTTACATACATAGCAATCAGATGATATAAAAATCAGCTAAATCTGTGCAGTGGGACTGTTCTCTGAGCAGTCGCCCGTGAACTTGCTGAACCAGAAAGCGTGTGATGGAGAACACTTAGACCCTCTCATCCATTTCACATTTGTTCCAATCAATTATTGAAGTAGACAGCCAATTACAAATGAGAGGATTTGAGTGCCCGGCTTTCGTTTCTCCAAAGGCTTGCATTAAATGTCTCTCGGTGGTGAATAATTGGTGCGATTAATTTACTGTTGGGCGCAAGAGGTGTTTTCATCTGTCCGTCGGCAAACGACCCACCCTTATATGATTTAAAGTATTAAGATCAGGGAGGGGGGTTGGGCTCGTCAGTGAGCTATAACAGGTTGAGATGAAGTTTTAATTGTGTTTTGATCCATGCGATTACATATAGCATTCTAGTTTTTAATCTGCAATTACTCCCTTCTTTGTCCCTCTAATTGGGATGGTTGAGGAGCATTGCATGCAAATGAGGATGGTACTAAAAGAGTTGAGGGCAGAAAATTCATTTGCCATTTGATGTATTCAAACCATAGTGGTGAAGTAAGGATTTTTTTTTCACCCTCCTGTTTGTCATTGATTACTCCCACAATTCTTTTCATTTGATGGCCAGATTGACAGCAAAGTAATTTATCTGTCTGCACTGAGTGACAGGCCATAATGAGCCGACAGTCCATGTCAGCTTTCCAACTCTGGATAATTTCCAGTTTACTACTCATCAAGAGCACCCACACTGTAATGGAAGCTTGAAAAGAGATGTGATAAAACACTAGACTTATCTTCGATCACAATGTTGTGTGTGAAGCTTTAAGGGATATGTTTTTGCAATATGATAGAACCTGCACATTCAGGGGCTCCCTCAGATCTCTCACCCCTCTACTTCCTATCAAAATACAGCTGAGGTTGGGAGACTGAGGCATTTGTTTGTAGAAAGACGCGTTGTCCATGGTCTGAATCCTAATCAGAACTGCTTAAGGGACCAATCAGGGACAGAGACAGCAAACTCCTGGGTTACTTAGGTAAATTTCCATCCGTGGCATCAAAGAAGCACAGGTGCACAAGGTCAGCACCCATTTTCTCCGGAGTCTCCCTTTAGGCCAAATGTGCCTATGATGGAATAGAGTGGCAACAAAACAGACGGGACGACTGGTGTAGGCCCGCGGCACTCAATCATTCTCCCCGTCCCACAATAGCGCTCCGTATTACTAGCTCCCACCAGACTGCCAGCCATGATGTGTCCACCTGGTAACTTCAGAGTGTCGACATACTTCACACAGTATGTCTTCTGGGACACGGTTTATGATGTAAAGCTTATTCAAGGACTTTGTCTTCTTTTTTTTGCCCTTAAAACATTAACCATATAGCTGAGAATGGCTAAAGTATAAGCTGATGTTATTAAGTGGAATTATACTAACAGAGGTTCAGCAGAGAGACCACGCTTTATCACCTCCTATTCTTGTCACCGTATAAGCACATCTTTAGTATATGTCACTGTTTGCCTGTGTTCATTCACACTCTGCCCCTCTTCTTCTCTCAGAATATCTGTTATCTCCATAGGAGGGTTTGCTGAGGCAGGTACACCAACGATCACATCCCTACTAGGTGTGCACCTGGATCCCGAATCAAATGATTGCAATAAAGCACAGACTCACAGACCAAATTGCAGCCTATAGGACTTCACTAGTGGTGTTCCTGCATCATCAAATAATGTCTTTGGATTTTCTTCATGTATGTGCTCACTTGACTTTGCGTTTAATGGTGTGCTTTGAAATGTAGTTCACAGTAGTTTGTTAGCAAGGTGAATGCAAGACAAATGGCCGGAAAATATTTCCTTAAGAAAATATATGTAAATGGCTTTTGGCATCAGTGGCTTGCACTTGAATTCCAAACAAAAAAAGCTGGAAACTTCTGTCCTCTCGTATGTAAAAGCCAAAACAGTAAAGCAAGGGCTTTTTGAATGGAATCCCTTTATGATAAATTAAGTACGCGTCTTTTTAAACCTGACCTATCGCTTTAATCCTCAACAATGAGAAAATGATGTGCCGGGTCACAGAAATTCACGCGGAGTGTTGCACCACTTTCATAGCAACAGAGAGGAGTTCCCATTTGAAACCTCCATTGTTCTTTCCAGCAAAGTAAACTTCCAGCTCTCAATCTGAATATCTCGGTGACTGCGAGAACACAAGAAGTGTGCCACTGAGCTACTTTCATGTCATTCTGGCGCACAGGTTGAGAGAACATGATACGTGTAGCATATGCTAGGCTTTGCATACAGATGTGACACCATATGTCTCCATTTGACGGCAAGTTGACTCTGTTGGAATCACATCACGCTAATTTGAAAATTCAGCACCCACATGTGCACGCAGACCATGAGCAAAATCAGACATCTCTTTGTATGCATGAGCATAGTAAGATCTATTGTCCCACACATATATATACACACACACACACACACACACACACACACACACACACACACACACACTACATCCCTGAATCCAACCTGCTAGTATTCAATCATTTTGATTAAAAGACTGATTTTTGTCCTGAAACTGTGGAGGAGTTGGGAGCCTCGGTAGCCAGTGACATTTGAGGATTCATATATTTTCATAAACTTTTAACAATGTCAATGGGACATGTCTTCAATCTTAGCCTCACAATGGCTAAGGCACTCAATCTTTCTTTAGCTCTCGACAGAACATTTGAATATGAGCATAGGATTATTAATGTGACAGTTCATAGGGGAGGCATCATGGGGAGATTCGCAAGGAGAGTGTGATAGGTAGACTGTTTTCAAAAGGCAGAGGTTGTGCACGGCATTGGTTTTCACATTAGCTCCCCCTGTGTGCTTTGGAAACATTTTTCTCAGATTCTCTGTGGTGATAGCTGGATTGGCAAGTATGTATTATGTCTCAATCTTCATGTCAAAGTTACAAATCATTTTTATCTGTTAAAAACTCAGTTCCACAAATATTGCTTATATTTTGGCAACTGATAATTAAGTCAGGCGTTTCTGGTTTACTTTATAAGTTTAGTGATAGCTTAATAGGTTAAAAGTAGTAACCTAGGTTTGTTGCTAGTGTTACTTAAAGTTGTTGCTGTCTTTGAATATTTATGTTTGGCTCATGACTGTCATAGCTAATGAGACTGAACAGGTATCACAACATTATCATCTCTGTAAGACAGTCACTCGTACGCGTTGGCTGAAAATCCGTTTACTGTAGTTACTTCACTAGTGTCAGTATAACAGCCCAGGTTTGTTTGGTTGTATAGGAGCTCCTGTCAGTTCAGTAGTACATGAAAGCACTGCTGATGCAAAGACACATGCTGTGAGGTGATCGCTGGGAGATGCTGTGAAAAACCCCAAAGCAATGACCACTTCTCACCAGAGCTATGGCCAAAATCAGGAAAAATTCAAGATTACCCCTTTAAGGTAATTTCAAAGTTCTGTACTTGACAAAGCATCTTAATTTCAGGCAAACTTGGGTCTCTTAGGGCCCGTTTGAGTTTTCCAGTTCATCAGCTCTGTACCTTATAATGTCAAGTTGCACTTGGGCTGCCCATTAGCTCCAGGATACCACAGTAAAATAGCTATACTCTCTGGAGTTAGTGTAAGCATGAATTCACGAATGACACCCGTACAGCTGCAGCCCTTAACTCCCACAAGCACAACAGAAAGAGTGAGAGCTCAACCATTGTGTTCCACTTTGCAGCATATTGTTGCATTCAGCAAGTTTTTGTGTTCTTCCTCATCTGTTTGTTTCCTCCTGGGCAGTCACATCTCCCTACCTTTCCGCCTCCTGCCTCCTTCCCCTCTTTATTCTTGTGTATCACAGCTTTCTTGTCATAAGAATGAATTGAATTTGTCCCCTTCAGTGCAAACAACAATAGACAGAGTGGGGACCTGCAGGAAAACAAATCGCCACCCTCTGTCCCTGTTGGGGATTGTGTGTGTATGTGTGTGTTTGTGTGTGTGTGTGTGTGTGTGTGTGTGTGTGGGTCTGTGTGTGTGTGGGTCTGTGTGCATGTGCGTGTGTTGCTGATGAGGCTGAGGGGGCAGATGAGGAACAGGCCTATGCCAAAGAGGTACCTGGGGTCATTTATTAACATGTCGTCTTCATAGTGTCTGTTGAACCAGCAAGAGAGACAAATGATGCTAATAATAATAAGTAGCCCTGTGGTGACGCCAGCCAAGGGTTACACCACTATCCATGCTGGGCACTTTATGCTGATAAAAAAATAATAATAATAAAAAAAAAAAAAATCAAGTGATAAGTTAATGTCTTATCTGCGGTACTTGGTAAAGCAAAGGCATTTCAACTTGGTGCACAAACCAGACTTTTACTTTGCTTCTGAGCAGTGATGCTTTTTTCTCTTTTGTAATTTTCTTTTTTCGTGTACGTTTCCCTGTGTGTTCTCAGGCAGTGAACTCGGACGGTCCCAAGTATGTGAAAGGCAGATCCATAAGTGAATTCCCAGCGGTCTCTGTGCCAAAATAAGTCTTCCTTGTTCTATAAAAAGTGCTTGTGTCAAAAGCACAAGTTAAAGTTATACACAATTTAAAAGGATCGACTCAGTGACAAGGACCCAAAATGTCAATGATCCATGGCCAGACTTTCCATCACCATGGGAGGGATGACTAAACCAGCACGTTGACTATGTCTTGCCCACATCCACGTGACACCCATTACATTGTTCACAGTGACACATGTGTGTTACTTGGGTATCCTGGTATCTCAGTGAGCAATGCTGTGGGTTCATAGATATATATGCATCAGAGGACATACAACATGTACACGCCGAAAGAACTTCTTTGTTATAGTGTTGTGGGTAAAGTAGCTGCTTAGTTGAGTGTCAGTATTTTGGTCCTCGAGGTCAGAGGACTAAAACATTGGCAAAATGAACCAGAGTTTTTAACTGTGCATGGGACTGTTTGTTTTTCATTGTGTCCCATTATTTAAATAGCTCTAAATGTCATGAAACTGACTGATGCAACATCAGTCTACCATAATATTTACCTAGCAACTTTGTACAAAGTCAATAATGATGAAATAAATATCTGTCATAACCACTTTTGGCATAACACACAGAAAGCAACTCTGTTGTGTAAACATAAGCCGACTTGACCTTGGGAAAAAAAGAAGAATGTAACGGGATTTCAAAGAATGAAAATTGTAGATTTTGCAAAACTATATTGAAGCAGGTACATGTTAACATTCAAGAACAACAGCAGAAGCATAATTTGAAGCATTTTGATGCATGAATTTGCATATCAACAAGGAAATTCTAGCAAGTTGACATAACATTGTTGGTCTTTTATTTTGGAATTTTGCCTGCGCTTATTATTTCCCATAACAAGAGAGTAAACCTCTGTGATGATTAGCAAAAGAAAAATATAAACATTTCCAAAGAGTGACAAATTGTATGATTTTGTTGGTCACAAAGTCAACATTTCACTTCATATCATGTAATTATATTATTATATTATTGTCTGTAACCTCAGTGAAGATCCTTAAGTTTTTAATTGCAATCCAGCATTGACCACCAATAGAACAGGAGAAACAAAGGGTGAACAGAGCAAGATGATTAATTAAATGGGGAGAAATAGGTTAATCTCTGTTGTGGAGAGAGAAATACTTGAAGCTTAAGGAATTCATGAAACAGTAGAACAAGTGACTTGGCTTCAATGGCGTTCACATTCACAAGTTGGAACATTCACTGGAGTCAGTCGTTTTCATGCAGCATTCATAATAGTATCACACAATAGCATTTTGTGAGGTGTCAAGCTCAAACCTAATTCTCACATAATAGCCTCATTGACAACATAGTAATTCAACCTCGGTGCATGACCACTGGAGGTCTGTTGCAGGCATTCAGACCAGAAGAGTATAATATTCCTTTTATAACCACATTTAATTAATTGGAGAGGAAGGGAAGGTACAAAGACAAAATGGCTCTGTTTTAATTGGCTTGACCGAACATTTTCATTACTCAGAGGATATATCTCTCTCAGACAGTTCCAAAGAACAAACTTGTTCTTTTCAGGAATCATTGTGCTTTATTGGAGTATGCGTGATTTGTGGCCGTTCGACTCCCATGAAAAAAGAAAAAAGAAAAAAGAAAAAAAAAAAACTTGAGTGGACAAATACAATGTCTTTCCATGTCTTTCTGAAACCAAATATTGCAGGTTAACACAGTATTTGCAACCTAACAATAGTTTTTACTCTTAGTTAACAGCATTACCAACTAATGGCATGAGGTGAATAACATAATAACTGCCATCACTCTTTGTTATGGTATTTGTATTTTGATGCATTATATTAGAATACTGTAGAAACAATGTACATGATGCCTTAGAATTCATAGGCCTTTGAATGGACTATTGTTTTATATGCCGGTGTAATTCATTACTGTGTTGTTTAAAGTATAATCACTTTGTCATATTATGGGGCAGACTGTATAAGCTGAATACACGCAGCTGTCTTAAACTGCTGTTTTGTCTTTGTGCATATGCTCCAAGTTTTATCAGATATCCGTTTAATTTATCAGGTGAAGGAGAATGGTGAATCTGCATTTCCTGAGGCATACTGAGTGAATTTAGCATCCCATTAGCTACTACATTTTACAGCTGTCATTCAGATTTACCTGTGGTTATGAACAAATATGCTACACTGCCATTGTAAGCCTTATCCCAAAGCAATATATGTTCATGCAAATTCAGAGCCTTTCAATGGTGATTATGATAAGTATGGTAATCTCCTTATCTCATCACAGTCTCTTTGGTTACTGAAATGTGCCATGAAATGCATCAATACACACAGAAATTGAGCAAAACTGCAACTAATACCACAGTCTTTCTCCTTTTTGTTTGCCTTTAGAACATTATGCTGATGGTGTGGAACTACAGCAACTACATCAATCAAAAAGTGGAATTCTGCTAAAATTGCAGCTACGAGTGCAGATATTTCACCTCAAATGGTATTTTACCTCAAATGCATGTGAAATGTATAAACCATGTTAAAGCAGTGCTATGCTCGTTGTTTCTCGCTTGTTTGACCAAATGACTGTCTTGTATTTCCATGAAACCTCTTACTCTTACCAGTTTTCTTTTGGCACTTTTCTTGCTTAGTCTCCCAGTCCGGGTGCAAAGATCCTTGCCCTGACTGAAAAAAGACAAACACTGTCCTGCTTTTCACCCATCAAATGAATCCTCATAAGTTGATCACACTTTGCATTGAATGGTGGAGACTAGAAACCCCCAAATCGCCTCACATAAGAACCGACATCAATGACCAGGGTCAATATTCCATAACATTTCAGTCGATAGCTGCATACTCAGATCTGATATTGTAACAAAAACTGGTGATCCATCCATCCATTACTTGCCAATAAAGCATTCTATAACCCACCTAACCTTGCAGGAAGTCACATGTTTCCTTCAACACATGGCCAGATATGCTATATCATCTGCGCAAGGACATTGCCAACAATAGCAAGAGAGTGGCAGGCGCAATAAATATTATTTAAGGACTCAACATGTCACCTGTAAATACCCATAAATGCCATTACCTCACTTCATAGCATGTAGCCATAAACAAGTGATGAATAGAGTCTTACCATGCATCAGTACAACAGGTTTCTAAGAGCCCATTGATTTTGGATTTGAGTGCGTGTGTTAACATTGAGCACTTACAGCAACTTGCTGACAGTACAGCTAACACTCCCACAAAAGCTATTAGCACCGTGCTAATGCTTTCAACGCCTTTTCACATAAGCCAAGGTCACATATACATGCATCCTCTCACTTCTGTCGTGTCACAAACAGTCTGAGATGGGAAGAATGAAAAAACAGACAGAGATGAGAAAAAAATAGAAAAGTTTTGTGGTTAATTATGCCACATAATTCAATTTTGATTAATAATTAACTTCTCCTTTCCTAACTAAATATCTATAATTAATCAACAAGTCATAGCAAGAGAGTAGGCTAATTGGTTTGAAAACCCAAACCTGAATACTTAATTCATGGAGGAGGTTGACATCGCTAATTGCGAGAGTAATCAAAGCTCCACCCTTTGGGATTTGACGAAGAGATTTGTAAATGGGGGTTAGCGTTATCCTTCGAAGTGTTATCATGACAGCTCCATTTATAACCAGATGAAAATCAGCGATGACAAAAACATTAAATGGCAAAAGCTTCACTGCATTAGGCTGTCTGAGTGATGCCAACATCCACTGATTGAAGCATTTGAGGAGTCTCATTTGGGGCTACCCATATCAACAGATGAACACCTGCATTTATTTCTTATTTAATCAAAAAAATGATCAGAATCAAACTTTAAAAAATTAAAGCAACGTTACAGGAGGATGCAGAAGCCTGGTTTGTCGGTGAACCTCTTGTGGCGGAAAAAGACATGCATGTAAAAGCATTAAATCCAAACACAGAGTAAGGTGAAAATAAAAATGTGAAGAGATAGTGGTCAAAGCATGAAAAGGTAGGGAGAGAATCATATCATATTTCAGGTATGGCAATAACTTTTTTGATATGGAGACATACATTTTCAATCAGTGCAGTGAATATCAGAGGTGAAGCTAGTTGCCCCAAAGTTAGAGGAATGTCTTTAGCCCTATTCAACAGGTATTCTTTTTCATGACAATGTGCACAAAGTAACTCTTATTTTGCACAGTAAGGGATGTCTGCCATTCAAGAATTATGCATCATCATAGATTCCACAATTGACATCGACTTGCTCAAGCAACAACACTACAGCCCGGCTGCAAGAGGCGGCAGAGCCACAGTCGACTTTTGTTCTGCACTTTGACGTGCAGTTTGAGTAGATTTTCCACACCTGCGCTTTCTGGAAAGCAGCACATGTAGAAGTTTGCCAGCAGTTTCAGAACTGGTTTTACCTGATGGTGTTTTTACTGGGCAATTTACAGGACTTACAGGAGCGGTCCCAGTTTTTACTGGCGCAGAGGCACGCAGTCTGAAAAGGTTACTGACATAGCAAATTTGAACACGACTAAAGCTCCACACATGGTCCTGTAATGATTACGTTGCCCAAGCTCCCACTCTACAACTATTCCTATTGGAACAGAGCTCTGGTCTACTGGCTCACAGTCTGCAACACAGCTTCTTTCTTGAGGCTCCGCACTTGGGAATATGTTTTTCTCCTAGGAAACAACTTATCTCATTCAGCTAGATTATTCTGCCTCTCAGCCATTTATTCTTCTTATTACAGGCCACTTTGTCCTTGAAGTGGCATTCTTTTCCTCATACCCTTCTTTTTGTGTCAATTTCTGCTTTAATTGGACATTTATTTTTGTCACCAAACAAGATTTATTACCAACATGCAGGTGAGAGTGAACCTGGCTGAAATTAGAATACTTTGTCCATGACATGGGCACATCCGTGGAGGGGGTGCAACCTTGTAGGTAGTTCCTCGTGTGTGTGTGTGTGCATGCGTATGTGTGCAAGGGAGTGAAGGGGTCTTCAGTGGTGGGGCTCAAGGGACACCTCACCACTGGCCTGAATTCAGAGTTGGGGTGTTTTATCTGCTTAGCCGTGTCACCTTCAATCCTTGCCGGGTAAACAGAGACATTTCCAGTCTGAGCTGTTCTTTGGTTTTTAATCGCAGCACAGCAGCAATATGACATGCTCTTTCAGTCGACTACCTCTGTGTTTTGTTTGTTTGTTTGTTTGTTTGTTTGTTTGTTTTTTGATGCTGTTGTGGATTTTGAAATTTTCAGATACTGTAGTCCATCTTTCCATACTTTTCCAATTCTTTTCCAGAATATTTCAGCCTGCTTTTATTGACAGCATATCAAACTTCCCAAGGGTTGATATGATTTAACTGAGAACTCTTTACATTCAGCTGACAAAAAATGTGGAATAAGTCTGTAATTAAATTAAATCTGCCAATAATGACAACCACATAGACTCAACCATAAAATTATGTGCACATTACATGATTTTTTTTGTTTGTTTGTTTGTTTGTTTGTTTGTTTGTTTTTGTCTCTGTCAATTGAGTCTAAATATCCTCACTTAAATCAACCCTAGCCAGCTGTGCATAGTATACCTTTGGAAGAGGACCATTTAGACTCAGCTAACAAAAAACATGGAGTAAGAATATAACTTAATGGCTGAGTCTACATGGTTCTCATCACTCAAACTCAACCATCAAGTGTTTATTCCACGATTTTTGCCAGTTATTCCTGCATCACATATTTTTTTAAGGACCTGCACTACTACTAGTCACATTTATATGTTCAGTTTACTTTCTTACTGCAAACCGTTTGTCAGGCAGGTATGTGGTTACACATTCACAGCCGCCATACACATAATGGACATATGCAAACACTCAAAAGTCATATTCCCTCTCTCATCGGCTCCAGAGTAGTCTGAATACTTCCCCTCACCCCGTCCATCATCTCTGGGTTTGATGAATACAGTCTGGAGAGCCACACGGGGGTTAAGGGGCTAATTTTGGTAATTGATTGTAAGTGCTGCATGACAGCTCCCCTGATGCTGGTGTACAAGTGTGACGTGGGCACTTAAAGGCCTGCTCACCAGCAGCCAGTGATTGATCCATCCGATCGATAGCTTGGCCTGCACGCATAGAGGGCATCTCAAAGAGGGTTCACGTTCAGTGCTAATGGTGAGCGACACGGTTGTGGGGTTGCTGGTGGTGTAATTATTCTTCATGCTAATACGGCTGGAGATAACTCAGCGAGGTGTCTGCTGGTCGAGTGAATCTTGATCATTTTTCTCCTCTTCCTCTCACTTTATAGCCGAGGATATTTGGGATCTCTTCTAAAGCCGAATTCCCCTAAGGAAAGAAACAAGAAGTAGGCTGTTATTCCATTCCAGAAACTGGTCTATTTATGTAACGTAACTCGCCTTCGCAGATCTGAGGTGATTGGGCTTGCCAGCGCAGTTTCCGCCATGTTGATTACAAGCAGCAAAGTCTTATCAGAGCTGTGAAAGGGAGTTGATAAGGGGACAGTGGGACGTTATAACAATAGAACGTAACACGGCCATCGAATAACCATTAAATTCTCTCTCTTTAGCCTTTCTCCTTTCACACTCTACCTATTTGACCATTTCCCCATCGCTGCCAACTTCAAGAGCATCAGATTACAAACAAAAAATCAGCATTCGTCACAGCTGAGGCATGCGTGCGCCAGGTTGGCAGGCTTTGGCAACGGGCATCGTTCGAATGTGTCTGCTCTGATATTTCCCCTCTATCTCCCATGACCTGATAATGTGAACCCCCTAATGAAGCTATTGTGTGCCTGTCCAAAGCTATTGTCTTCCAGGGGGAACTTTCTTTTCTTTTTTCGACATGCGCTGCCCTCCGTGACGAGCGCACCTGTAATGGCCACATCTCTGTGTCTTCTTTCTATTTCCCTCTCTTGCTCTCACTTTCTCTAGCTTATCTCAATTTCTCTCTTTTTTTTGCCAGGATTTTTTGTTATTCTCCATCTACACAGTATCTTTTTCTCTCTCTCTTCAGTCCCTCACAATGTCCCATATTTTTGGAAGAGTGAGTGCACAATTTGAGATTTTTGAGGAAAAAAATATTCTAAAAAAAAAAATTGCAAAAAAAGAATCCTGCTCTGGAAAATGATTGTGAATACCTATATAATCTTAATACTGAATATTAGAGCAATTGATAGAATTAGAGCTAGAATTAGAATTATCTAGACTAATCAGAATACATATGGAAGAAAAAGACCCAGTACTTAAAACATATTGAGAAATCACCACCAAGTGCAACATTTTTTTTCCCCTTTCCACATGAGGCCACTCTGAATTAAACATGTTTTTTGGGCCTTTATTTACATAATTATGTTGTATCCTAACTGCTGTATTTTTGTACATGTAGGTGGTAAAACAAAGAGACTGCCTCAGAGTATACTAGATATATATTTTATATGGAACACTGACACCAGAGCCCCTTAACTCAAAAAAAAAAAAAAAAAAGGAAAAAAAAGAAGCAGGACCTAAAAAAATGGCATGTTTGGATCATTAATTGTGTTGTAGTATGATATTAGAGTGCTTGATTGACTTCCTTATGAAGGCAAACACTTTGAACTCTATCAGACTGAGATTGTTATCATACAAGAAAAGCACAATAAAGGGCTCAGTGAGATCAATTGGATGAGGCATGTCCATTGTGTTCTAATAATAATGAAAATGTTACACTGACAATGTCCCAGTTCTTCTCTAAATTAATACTGGCCTTAATGAGCGCTCTGAGCATCTCCGGTTTGTTAGACGCCGTGATGACACCGGCCAATCTGTTTCCTCTCCAAAGTGCATCAGGATACATGTTAGCCTCGCTGTTACAAAGAGAATTATTTTACTATTTGAACAAGTGAACCATGCATGCAAAACCAAACGTGATCTCGTGTGGTGTCTGAGGTGTGGTTTTTAGTTTTTGTATTTGTTGCCTTTTTGCGCTCTGAACCCAACATGAAAATGCATGAAACTGATCTACTCATTTACATTCATGCCTAACACACCTGTCACAGATTGTACTAAGTGCTCACATTGGTGCTTAAATGTCATATTTCACTATATTTTCCCCCCTAGACGAAGGCAGAGATGTTGCTCTCTTTTTTTTTCCTCCCCATAAAAAATAAAACATGCGAGCGCAGATGAGTGTGTGACTGCCTTCTTTCATTTTTCATTTCCTTATGTAAACAGTGCCGTGTTAGAGCAATATCACTTTTCTTGGATGCTAGAATAAATTTTTCTTTCATGCCAAGATTTCCTGAAACTCATACCAAGAGTGACACACTCACGGTGCGCTAGCAGACAGTGGGAGCCAAGGAATGAAGACACCTTTGATGAAACAAGCTAAAGAGCCTTTGATGTTGTGCTAGTTTATGAGGCTGATTCCAGCTGTTGTGTGCTCTTCAAGGCAGCCCTCTCACGGCCTCACTCACCAAATTAGAAATGGCACCTGTACACCTCTCTTATTCTTAAACAATCAGCATTTACTGTTTTCCTCTTGTTTGTCTACCACACAACATATTTGTTCTATTATGTACAGTTCACTGTGGGAGTAACAGAGAGTTGAATAGCAGGGGAGAGAGAGATGCACATTTTGAAAAATAGGCAAATGCATAGCAAAGTGCTGCATAAGTCATTTGTGAAATTAGACTAATTGCTGGCCTATTTACTCAAGTACCTATATTCAAATGAAACCAGTGTCAGTGCCTCAGTGGAAAAGCAGGCTTATATTGTACATACTACTGGGCCAATAGGACTACAGACTTGCCTTGCACACATTTTGGTTGGCCGGTGATGTATTATTTTAAAGTCCTGAAATTTTTTGGCTATGACACCCAGTTAGTTTATTTGACAGCTCTGGCAGTATCCTTTGTTATTTTGTCTATTGATGTTGGTTATTAGTCAAGTATGATAGGCTTGCATATTGTTCCAGTTTAGGTACTGGTGTGTAATTATGAAGATTTAAAGCACTGCTAAGAGTTTAACATGTTTACTTAGTCTGCATTGCTGCTTATTGCTAAAAACCTTGTGCACAGCGGTGTTGGGACTTTTATTTTTTTCAGGTATGCCTGCTTATGATGAAGCCACTACAGAAGCCTCATACTATCAGGAAACAGCTGTCCAGCTCTAATCTTTTTATGAGCGATATGCTGTTTTTAATGAAAGCCCTTGCAGCTCTCCACAATCAGCTAGCCACATCTGAGCTTATATTTCATCCTGCTATTGTGATGTCATCACCAGGCGCAGGAATAATACATAATTCCCTGTGTTATGACAAACTGTGGCCTTAGGCCAGCGAGCTATATGAACGCTTTTGGGCCCATGTCAAGTCCATGCCATTTGTGTTGGAATAATCGCTCTGGGCTTGTTGGTGGATCATATAAAATAAGGGCTGGCATCGTACAACAAATAGGTCAGGGCTATTTGAATAAAAAGTGAAGAAGTCAAATGAATAGGCTTTACAGCGTTTCACATGTCTACACCATTCTCTTTGTCTCTCTCTCTCTCTCTCACACACACACGCATACACATACACACACACCTCCACAAACACACAATATGATAGTAAAAAGAATGATTTAGCCCGTGTGAGCACAGAGAGAGGCAGAAGGTGGCTCCAGCCCTAGAAACACATTGCCTTTTGCAGCTAGCCCAGCCTCCACTCTCTGTATCTCTCAGCTCCAAAAATCTTTATCTGCTACATGATGCATGAAAGCATACTGTCTTCTCATACAACTTTACCTGACCCGTGACCCCATCTGCACAGATGCAATATGACATAGCTGCCACCATCCATTTTGGCCTGTGGAGAAGATTCAATGAATTTTTATTATGCTGCATGTGTGTGTCACTTCTGTGTTTTGATCCTCATCGGCACTGTTTGTGTCACATCACCTGCTGCTCAAACATGAAGCTGTTGAGCTGCAGAGAGAGAAGGCATCCATTAGTACATGAGATCTGGATTACAGCTTTCTTTGAGAGAATTAAGGTTTTAAATTATCTGCCCAGTAGGCAGTACAGTATGTTTTTTTTTTTTTTTTTCATTTGTTTTGTTTTGTTTTTACCTTTAGACCACATTTCCTATATTGTAGTGATGGGCAGATTTTTTGTCATACTTGCTTGAGGAAAAAAAGAGCTGAAGTTTGATTTTGGTTTTGTCATTTATAAAAAGCTTATGTGTGTTATGTGCTCATGTTTTGTCTATTCTGATGATATTTTTGAGGCTCAGCAACTTTTATGAAGCTACTTTGATTATTCACTTAATTTTAGTAACCTGTGATTATACATTAAATATTCTTTTCAAATTTGTTTCAACAAACAAGCACAAAAAAGTTGTCTTTTACATTGCCACCCATCCTGGCAGATACAAATGGCCATTCTGTGGGATTGTGATAGTGTGATGGTTTCTTGGATATGTGGATGGAATAACTGTCAGCCAACACTACAGAGAGATGCTAGTGTGTTCCTCTGCCTTGTTCAGTTTCTTTTTTTTTCCCTAAGGAGCCTCTCAAATTGTCAGTGCCAGGCAACAACTGTATGTTCCCCAGGGGGAGCCCAAATATCCAGGGAATCAGGCGTCATTTAGCCCGTAAGAGCCTTTTTCTTTCCCTGACACTCTGTTTTGCCTTTTATTTCCCCTTCTTTCCCTCTGTATGTATCCTATCTGTCTCTCTGCAGCACAAACCTCATTCTCTGTCTTAGGTTTCACATTAGCTGCTCTCATCCACTCCCTTCCTGACCTCTTCCTCTTCCTCATCCCCTCTCACCCCATTTCATTGCTCAATTTTTAATTTTCATGTGTCTTGTTGCAAACTGGTATATTGTCTAGCATGTCTGAATTCACATGCAGAGCTGCCGGTGTAGTTTGTTAATTTTTAATCTGTTTGAGAAAACAGCATGCTCAGGGACAATACAATCTATCTTAACCTTGCTCTGGCTTTCACCATCAGTTTCATTTGGATGTCCCGCGGCCCCTGTGTCAGTCAACCTCTTCAGTATCTTGTCCTTCACTGTTGTCTCTTATATGAATCCATTATAGATATTCTGTACATCTCCCTACATCCCCGACGTCTCTTCCTCATTATCTGCTTCTCAATTTTCTCTCTCAAACCCCATCTCCCTGTTTTCCCCTCATTTTCAGAGCACCAAATTTAACAGTGTCCTCTAATAAATTTCCATGATGGAAATACACCTCCAATTGCTTCAATGGAGTCACACAGGCTATTTGCATATTACTTTGAAGAGAGATGCTCGACTGTCTCTCTGTTACATGATTGGAGTTGAGTGCTTCTGTTTCTCAGTGCTCATCTGCACATCCTCTTTCTTATACTAATGCAACCTGGGGTTTGTTTACTATCTTGTACCATCTTGAACTAAGTGCAGTAACTGAAAGAAACTTGAGCAAGCACTATTTCTTTGGAGGTTTAAGGCATTAGTCGGCCTGTTCACATAATTTGATGGAGTTAATGATAAAAAGTAAAATAAGTTTAAATAATATTTGAGATTTCATCTTTTTTGGTGTCTGTAGCATGTAGAGAGCCCAGTGGACACATTGCTCAAGAGGTCATGAGTATGATCTTAGCAGCACTATCATGTACTGTCTTTTGCAGGAGACAGAGTGTATCTTCATTAGAGTGTGTGCTTCGTTCTCAAATCAGGGCCACTGTGTTTCGGGATTGAAACCCTTTATATCCCCACCTTGCTGCCGGCTCCAAGCAGCTACATTGTTTAACTGTCACGGATGACAGGGATAAAAACTGCTACAACAGTGTGCTGTGGGTGCATGTGTTTTTGTGCGAGACTACAGTATTTGTATGACTACACATGTGAGACAACATGATGTGTGTGCAGTGCTGGAGGCTGCTGTGTCAGGACGGCAGACCTTAGGACCCTGGTTTTTAGTGTTGGTGAGCACTTAGTTAGCAAGCCCGTTTGGTTAAGGTTAGGGAAAGGTTACATTTAGGCACCGAAACCAGAAAAAGGACACGGTTTTGGTGAAGCACAAAATGTCCAGTCTGTCACATTGCCTACGGTGCTAGACACATGAAATAAGAAACCTTTGGCTTACTCCTCTTCTCTTTTCTTCTTTAGACTACCTGACTCTATTCTACTCTATTTTAAGGTATGGATTTAGTATTAAGTTAAACATGGGCTGAGATTAAAGTTTGGGAATGTCAAGTTAAGACCATCCCTAACCAAAGGCCACCCAGGTGGTTGAGGATAGGAGTCGCACCCTGACTGCAGGAGATTTTGTAACAGGCAGCAGGGTGGGGATTAAATCCTTTTGAAACAAAACTGAGCTGATGAAGCTGCATTCATAATCTTTGAGCCTACAAATAAAGCAAAGAATAAGAAAGGATATTTTCTAAGTAAAAAGTAAAAAAAAAAAAAAAAAAAAAGAGCTAAGAAGACAAGGACAGCAAAGAGGTGAGGCAAAAACATGGAGCTGTGTCTTTTGCATGTGTGGGTGGGTGGGTGGGTGGATGTGTATATGCGTGCATGCACATTAAGTATTGTTTGACTGCATGCACCTTTACCATTTAGAGTTAATTAAACCACTTATAGAGGTGCCATTTGTTCTGCTGTCAATCAAAGCATCACAAATATGTATGTGGTTTCCCTGCCTGCATTGCACTGATGTAGACATAAATAATTGTGTATGCTTTTGTGTAATACATTCAAAATGGGCCTCATAAGTGATAGGAATTTGTGAGTGAACAAGGGGAAAGAGAGAGAAGGACAGAGAGAGAAGCAACAGCTGTCAGCATGTGATGACTTAATTTCTTGACAAGCTTGGCACTGAGCAGCCATTTGGAGACTGAGGGAGATACTGGCTGATGGGAAACTGCCACTGCGTTATAATTGGAGCAAAGAGAGGGCATATGGAGAGCAGGGCAAGCACACGAACTGCGTCTGTGTGAATATGTGTGCACGTGACTGAGTGAAAAGAGTTAGCCTGCACTCAACTGTTTGGCTTTTTTCCGTTGGGCACTAAATGGAGATTTATGACAAAAGCTACACTCAGATTTCTGTCCACGTTTAGATGTACAAGTGTGTTTCACATGTTGGTCTGTAGTGATGAATGCATTCCAGCAGCTATTTAGTGGTGGTATGAACCTGTTGGATTATTCTTGTACCGTGCATTAATAAAAGCAAGAGAGTGTTTCAAGTCAAGAAAAAACCAAGAGTCATGGCCTTTACTTAAAATGCAGCATGACCTGTAGCTGCTTTACATTATGGTATATTGTGACTGTTGTTGGTAGATTAATTGATATCTCCTCCACTTGGTCCTTGCTCTCTCATACTTCTGGCTGACTCTACAAGCTGACATTAACCACATTTCCATCAACGCTTTTAATATGTATTTTGCTTTATCAAACAGAAATGGTTGATGGAAACAGCAAATGTCCAGTAAAATCCCTGGAATGAGACTATAAAGTTTATAGTCTCACTTGAAATGGACATTTTTAGTAAAAGCAGGACATGTAGATAGGATATAATCAGATGACCAGTTGGTCCTTGACCTCTGAAGAGCTGGCTGTCATGGTAACGTCAGCAGGTACAGGTGAACAGATGAAAAAAAATCAACATTGTCACTCAGCACCCACAGGAGGTTTTATTCACTTTATGGAAATAGAGCTCCATACTGTTGATGTTTGAAATAGCTGAAAATCTTTCTGCCATCAAACTCCATAGAATCGTAACATCACGTCGTCTGAGCTTGGCCAGTTATCCACAGGAATAAGTAAAATACAGCTATTTCAGCCATCACCAGTAGTTGTTCTTCAGCATTGCTGGTGTTTATGGGTGGATTTTTTTTTCCTTTAACTTTCAAGGCCCGCTGCCTTGGCCTTGTACTGCGAACACATGTTAATAATTTCTGCTTCACAGTGCTTTGTGGATGGGATGAAAACAATCACGGTTCTATAGGGTTTCCTTATTTCCCAGTATTGTTGATTACCAGTTATCAGTTGGATTACTACAGAAAGCAAAACATACTGTAACTAAATGTGTGTGGACATACGTGGTCGGCAACAGAGAGATGTGATTCAAGGTCACTCAGTGGCCATGGTTGTGTCCTCTAAACCTTATCTTCACTCAATCCCTGTATCACAACTGACAGAGAGAAAATAGCCGCATTCCATGTACAGTAGAACACACACACACACACACACACACACACTCACACACACACCAATCTACTTCCCCTGAGATATAGATAACCCCAGAAACCACAGGTAACACACAAACAAATCACACAAAGTTCACTTTATCAGCAGCCAAAGGAGACCTGGCAACCTGTCTACTCGCTATTGTTAATCGTTCTTTCTCTCTTTCTCTCTCTCTCTCTAGCCTCCATCTGTCTTTCCTCCTTTTCTTCCTCCCATCTCTCTCTCTCCCCTTCTCTCGCTCTCTCTCTCGTTCTCTCTCACTCTTTCCTTGAGGCCCGCAATTTAATAACCTCAAGTGCTGTCAGAGGAGGCATTGAAAAATGGCTTCTATAAAACATAACGGCCTTAATCAGAGTGCGCCGAGGATTCTCCCTGCTGCCGCTGATCCCCCCCTCCACCACCAATCCCCGCCTCTAATGAATTAATGTTGAAATATGCAGGGGCTCAGTAGTCATTAGATGTGCGCCGTGAGACGTGATTTAAGATGGCTGCCTTTATGTGTCTGCCAGGCAGGATGGAGCGGGACGGGCCTGGCTGGACAGTGATTGCCTTGACGGACTGGGACAGAGTGCTTTAAGACCACTGTTTGGTGAGGGTGATCGGTTACCCCAGCCGTATTTCACCTGCATATCACTGTTCCAGGGCTTTTTTTTTTTTTTTTTTTTTTTTTTTTAGAGGAAAATTGCAGGGAAATCTTAGGTGTGCTCTGTTTGTGTGAACATAGCCATGCATCAAGTCAGCACGGGCTGATAAACGGAGGAGATGCAGGGTGCTGTGGGACAGAAGGGGGCACATTAGTGCTTTGACTACTATTTGTCTAAATTGAGCGGCTTTACTAGTATCTTTTATGGGCTTGTTTTGCTTTTAGATATCTACAAGCACACTATTTTCCATTGGTCACCTCCCCCTAATACAAACAACTGTCTCATTACTTCAACTCAGGGTGATTTTTAATAACTTTGACACTTAGTCCTGCAATATCTAATAACACATTGAGACAACCCAGCACATGTAATATATGATGATTTTAATGGGTGTCACACATCTTAATTTTTTGCCAACAATCTTTCATACTGTTCGAGTAGTTTGTCCCAAATAACCTTTTAATGTCTTCATAATGAGAAAACGTTAAAAAAAAAAAAAAAAAAAAAACGTTTTGTGGTTATTCACAGATCTCATCTGCATGTTCTGCAGAATTCATATCATCCATGTTACTTGCTCTGTACAAGCATTACCGTCAAATATCACTCCGACATGAATTAAAAAGAGAACATCAAAGTGAAGACGCTGTAACTTTTCTGAACATTTTTTGACAATGTTTCATTACCGCTCGGCAGGTCTATAATCTATTTCCTTTGAGACTTCCTTCTTAAGTCAAGATCACACAATTATGAGAGCTCTTCAATCTGACGACAGGGAGGAAATTAATAAATAAACACTGCATTTTTACATTCATCAACATGCGGTAAGAATAGCTCTAATTATCACAGGTGAATTAACACTTTCATTTTTGTGTCAAAAAATTAATTGTATCCTTTAGCAGCTTTTCCCAGGGGGAAGTTACAGAAGAGGAGAATGGTGATGCTAAAAAAAAAAAAAAAAAATCAGTGCAGACCACCAGGAGTGCTAATTGCTGCTTTCAAAGCTTTGCATCAGTGTTGCCGTCTTTCCACAAGAGTGTACAGTGTCCCACAGAGAGATGCCGTAGGTAGAGCCTTGTTACAAATACGCAGATGTCAAATCTTGATCTACAGGACCTGGCAGGAATGTTCTCTTCATCTTCACTTAACCAGGCAAGTTGGCCGAGAACAGGCTCTGTTTAGAGCAGCAGCAGCAGCATGAGGTAACTATTAAAGCAAGATATGACTCCACCAGTGAAGTTATAGAGTAACTGTAATACACGACTTTTATTCCCACTGTTGTATTCCAAGTTTAAACTGGGCTTACAATACAGTATGCATACAGACATGTACATATACACAGAACAATAAAATATGGCAGAGGTTTCATGACTGTGTCCATGTCCTTTACAAGATAGAAAATAGCTACTTTGTGATTTTGCTCTCCAGTTGTGAAAAATAAAAATTAAATGCAAATTGTATATAATGAGGGAAAGTCAATCCTACCATAGAAGTCCTGTAAGATCAATATCATCATGCTGACGTCCACCTTTTACATGTTAAGAGAATTAACTGTGTGATTCCTTCATTGGAAGACAATAGATGAAGACACAGAATAATCATTTGAATATGGGTGGACTTGTTCCCATTTTCCATGTCAAGTCTAAGTGTATCCTTATACTTCCGAGTGACTGGCAGAGCGGGTGAGAGTGCATGCCCTGTGTGGGTGTCTTTTCATATTGTGCGTGTTAATGTCTGAGTGAATATCCTTGTACCTGTGCTGTGAGTGAATGACAGAATGAGTGAGAGAGATTGTAGCAATCATTGCATGCATGTGCATATGTATATGTGTGTGTATGTGTGTGTGTGTGTGTGTCTGTGCATGGTCAACCCACCAGTGAATACCACTGCATTAGCAAGGCCATTAGCACATTTAGCTGTCTGTAATGCCCGAGTGTTAGTGACACGTTTGGGTCCCCCCTCCACTTAGGCTCCATGTTTGATAGACAGGGCTGACATGCCAGGTGACAGTAATGCTTCACCATGTGGCAGTGAGGGGTGCCACCGCTCCACAGACAACATGAGATGAGGTTTGTGGGTCTCTCCCATCTCCCCAAAAACAGTTTTGTTCACTAGGTTGCTGCTGTCAAGTGTATCATTAACATAATGCATTATGGAGCCTCGGTATAAATTATGATAGACCAGAATCACACAGCTGGTCAACTCAACCTATAAAGAATACACATTTCATTTGAGTTTATCCAATCACACTTTTTTGAGATGGGACGTAGTGCAGGATGTTAAAAAGGCTGCCTTGTCTCTGTAGAGTTGCTCAGTACTTGAAATTGGAGGTTGGAATGCACACACAAAAAAAAATTGCTATCATTAGCACTATAAGTCATAAGCACCTCAAAGCAAGGAATGGACACAAAATATGCCTGATAAGGTCGTGACTAAGTTGCAACATGTTTTAAGGTTGGCGCTCTTGTTCAGACAGCATCCTGCCTGATGAAGAGCACCGCAAAAAAAATGTTATTGTGATTTTTTTTTCAACTTGTTTCCAACTTGTTCTGTTTCATGTATTCGGATACACTGGGAACCTGTTTTTTTTCCCTCAGATTATGGGTTGCCCAGTCCAGGTTTCTTCAAATCCTCGTATACTACTCCCAGGGCAGATGCAGGTTGCAAGTTAACATTAACTAAAAATGCTGTGATATAATGAGCCGTCGTTAGCAATATTTTGTTTTTGGTGATTCAGTCCTTGTCAAAATAAAGAAAGAAACATAGGCTACATAGATACAGCCTGAGTGATTAAGAGGATAAATAAACTGGGTGGACAAGCTGAGGTACACACTGAGAAAATACTTTCCCCTGTGCCCTCCTTGGGGAATACCATCATTTGCTCTTGTGTCTTACCACATGCTGTCCGTGTCACTGTCAGATTAATCCCTAAGTGTAAATCCAAATATGAGAAGTGGTCCTCAATCTTGCCTCAATATACTGCATACTGCCGGGTTCACCATAAATGAGACCATTTGATGAGCTAAGTTTGGACACACGAGCCTAATGGTGATATTAAAGAGGAGACCTGGGAGAATGGATGGCTGGACATCAGTCACTTTAATCACCTGTTTCATTATTGAGTGAATGGCTGCCACCTGGTCATACAGGAAGAAGTGTATGTGAAGTAAGTGTGTGTGTGTGTGTGTGTGTGTGTGTGTCCAGGGTCTGAGGAGGAGTTCTAAGGCTCCAGTCCCCAGAAGCCTCTTTGTTTTCAACAGAAGCAGAAATGTGCTAGTCTGGCCAGGTGATGGACGGTGTGCACTTGGGAATGAAAAGAAAAATTGGGAAATAAAGAAAATTGATTGTATCTTTATTAGTCCATATCTGCAGTGTTAATGAGGTCATTTTTTCATCTCACGTTTACTGCAGTTTGCATCATTATCGTGTAAAAATCCGAAGACGCTATGTTCACAGGCGTTGGAAGGTGCAACATTGTTATAACCTGCTACAAATATATTTTCAATATCTTATTCATGAATTTGGGTGATTGAATTGAGGCCATAGCAAAAATGCCATGAATCCTTTGAGCAACTTGGTGCATGTTTAAGATAGAATGTGGATCAGTTGCATTTTGTAATACACAAAATCAGATGTAACTATCTGTTGTGATGCTTTGTCATTTATCATCTCTTCTGTGTCGTGTCGAGTAAAATATTAAATTAGAAATAAAAACTGCAGAATTCATATGCTTAAGGGAAAAAAATGACCTTGACTTCATGTACAGAAACCTTATGTTTAATGTGTACAACCATTGCATCTTGTGTTTTTAAACTGCATTATAGAGAAGCCCAGTGTACAAATACAAATACATACAAACACAAATACCTGCCCAGAGGAAAATAAATTACCCTATTGATCTGAGATCCAGGTGAAACATTTTAATTCTTGCTAAAGGTCAGGATAGAGGCAAAGTAACCCATGCCTACAGGATGATCCGCACGCTCGCATCTCAATGCAGTCCTACCGTCCACATTTCAGAGTCACACGCACACACCACAGAGGCGATAAGAGAGCGAATAAGCTGTCAGTGGGCCGAGCTCGCCAGTCCCCTCTATATTCTTCACATTACTACAGAGGGAACAATGTGTCTGCTGTGGCAGGTGGCCATAGTTCATAATGTGCTGATGCTGACCAAGTGTCAGTTTGATCCATGGGATCGGTGAGTGGGATGGGGCTGTGGCTCCTGAATCCTTAAGCAAGCAACTGTGTGGTGCTCCTGTGGGGACTGTTGGAGACATGATACAGATGAGACCGGCAACTATCTGCCTAATGGGAGACAGATACAAGGCGCAGAGAGGGAGAAAGAGAGATGAAGAGGGGGAGAGACAGTGGGCAGAACGGATGAAGAGTTGAATATCGCATTAGAGAAACACAAAAAGAGAGGCGGGCAGTGCTCTTGTCATTCAGCGTTATTTGTCATCACAGACCTATACCTCTGACACTAATGTATCTGTCCTACAAAGACCCACGGCATCTAAATCTAATATTTTGAAGCCACTCTGTTTAAGGACTTATGGTCGTCCCTGCTGATGATGATGTTGTTGGGGTGGACTGATGATGGTGACTGTAAGCCTTGCATCATACAAGAATCCCTCCATGTGGGTGTTAGACTGCATCATCTCATCTTTCTTTGCTTTTCATTGCAGCTGAAGGTGTGCAAGACCCGCTCTCAATATTGTCACTTTATGGCCCAATGAAACAGTGTGTCAACTGTTGTCATGCCTGTCTGTCCTTCATTTTGTGTGCGTCTGTATGCATATTTGCATTGTATGCTGTGGGAGTGGATTTGTGCGAAGGCCACAACAGCCCTGGCACAAATAAATTCAACTTTAGAGGGACACAGTTTGGACACAGTTGTTTACACACACACACACGCACACATGCACAAACACATACACAGATTCCTTGCGGCAGGTTTTGCAGTGAGCGATGAGCTTAGTGAGCGTGATCAAAGCAACAAAGTGCAGCAGAACAGACACACACATCCCATCTTCAGCAGAAAAGTGTAACACACACACACATACACGCACACACACTGTAGACACAGCTACTTTATCAGTCCCAGTATCTGACTCAACACCATTTACATATTCAACAAACTGTCACATTCACAAATGCACACTGTAGCCCAAGGCATTTGTTTGATATGAATTCATTTATTAAGTGGTGAGTGAAATATTAACAGAGTGACAATTGAGTCATGTCACCTAAACATGCATGTGAGGTGTTGTAAGATGTGCATTATGTCTATGGATTTAATAAAAAGTTCACTGAATTAAATGCTTGTTTTTATGTGCCTGTGTGATGTACTGTAGTTACTGCAAAATTGCAACCTGCCTGCACAGAAATACAAGAAATGAGCACGACTTTCTCAACAACACACTGCGTTGTGGTGCCATGGAATGGGTTAAGATTACATGGCAACACCATGGAATCAATACCAATGCAAAGTCAGTTAGGAAACATTATATATGCCACCACCACACCAAAACGTGGAGCTTCATTAGGTTTAGACACCAAAACTACTTGGTTAAAGTTAGGGAAAGGACATGGTTGATGTTAGCAAGACATTGAACGCTGGTCTTGCCTCAAAATGGGTTCAAACTCAGATCTGAGTGAAAGTCACTGATTGGCCCATCCACTGACCCTAGCTCCTAACTCGGACTTTATTGCTCTTTATACTACCGGTAAATTGTGTGTCCAATGCGGCTAATAATCCTAATTCACTTGGTATTGGCATAGTTTCTGTGGTGCTGACATGCAATTGTTACCCATTCCCTGACACCACCATATAATGCGCTAAGATAGTCATGTTCTTTTCATTGATTTCTGTGAGACCAGCCTCCAAAATTCAATTGTTTCTCAGTGAACCAATTGAAACTAACATCAGTATAGATAATCATTCCAGTGCTCGTCAGCTGGTGAAGGGTTAACCCAGTGGTTGATGAAATAATATTGGGGTAACAAATGGAGGATGATCAGCTGAAATTGTAAATATGCTCCTTTTCAAAATCTGTGCTTCCTACTCACTCAACAAAAAGGTGTGCTTGATAGATTTTTCTGCGTGCTTGTGTGTACGTGTAAATCAGTATGGCTTTGCATGGCCTTGCTTTGGTTGCCATGTCCATTCTGGCAAAAAAGTGGATTCTGTTTGGCCCCATCCAATAATGTCAGAGAAAATAAAAAAGGTGTGCATGCTATAAACCTTCCTGTGGTTGTGATTATGAGGCAAATAAACCACCAACAGTCTCAAAAATCAATTATGTTTTCCAAAAAGCATTATATATTTATTTCTTTAGAGGTCTTTATCTTCTCATAGCTTATATCAGCCTGACAGTTTGCTCTTTATACTATGAATCGCATCATAAAGATTTATGTCGGCCCAAAAAGATGAGTGTAATTATTTAAAAAAAAAAAAAAAAAGGTGGATAAGCAGAGTTTAGGTGGGTTTACCCTCCACAACATCCGTGACCCTTTCTCATCCTCTGTAGTCTTCCCTCCTTTTGCCTCCTCTTTCATTTCCAACCGCTCTCTCTCTCCTTCTTGGTCTTCCTTGGCGATTTATTGCGCGGGGCAGGCAGACAGCAGAGAAACCTCCCTGTATGGAACGATCTGTCATCTCAACATTATCAGCCAAACACACCGCCTTCCATATTGTGCTACAAGGGCTCGGGCAAATTGCTATTTTTATGGGACATGATAAAGGAAATGCTACCTTATGTTCACATTTTTTACTGCCCGATGTTAGAGCAGGACATGCCATGATTCACTATATTGGAAACTAGTTTGTGCTGTGTGTGTCGCTCTGTGTGTGTGTGTGGGTGTGGGTGTTTGCTGACTGGGTGGGTCGAAAATGATACTTTCCACTGAAACATGAATATTGTTATATCGCTGATAACTATTAGACAGTTTGATTCAATAGATCCTCAGATGATGTCCATTCTAACAGCATTGTGGTATATCAAACCCAGTGTCCTGCACGGCTGCTTTTAATTAGTGAAAATGTGTGAGGGTGATGGATTGATCTCCCTCCCAAATAGAAATATTATAGGCAATAACTTCTAACTTATTTGGGTCAGCTATTGGTTGTCGTAAATCAATAAGTCCAAAGGTCAGAGAGGGGAAAGGAGCAAAATTAAAGTGAGAGATCAAGAGAAACACTTTAAAGGCAAAAGGCAAACCTACTGTACGTTCTGTGGGCAAGAAGTATGTTGATTTCCTCTGTGTGCTCTCTTTTCTCCTCTCCTCTCCTCTCCTCTGCTGTCTCTCCCTCTCCTTCAATCCTTCTCTCCCCGAGCCCTCGGCGTGCCTGACAGCCAGCGCTGCACCAAACTGACAGGCCCTCAAACCGTGGCCAAGAAAGCGAGCATTAATTAAGTCATTGCCGGACTGTAATTTCCTTGAGAAGTAAAAAATTTCCTCACACGCGAAAAGGTTACCGAGACCTTTTCTGTGTCAAAATTACCATGCGTCATGAATATTAATGCACTTAATGAAGACAACCTTTGGTTCATCAAGAATGTTCCAGTAGCAGGTGCCAAGCTGATAAACTCACTCTGTGAAGGCTGTGTTTTCTCGCTCTCTCTCTCTCACTCTGTCTCTCTCTTTCTCTCTCTCTCTCTCTTTTTCTCTGTCTTTCTTCTTTTTTTTCAGTTTTATGTCAGGCCCTTGGAAAATAGAGATTCATTCATTTAAATCAGCATCCTCCAATCAGAATTTACTGACTCATACACCAACAGTCTCTCCGTCTCTCTCTTTCTCTCACTCTCACACACATACACACACACACACACTTTTAACCACCATTTCCTCTTATTCGTTCATTTTTTTGGGATCCATGTCCTTGGGTTCGTCTCTCAGGCCTGCTGACTCGGTCATCAGGTTTCCAAAAACCTGTCTGAGAAAAGAAGTGTTGATTTGACATGTTTTTCTCGCGCTGGATGTAAGAGAAAACACTTTTACACGTGCCCTTTGCTTTTGGCAAATTTTTTGGAACTGAAATGAATGTGATCTGTGCTACCATTTGCGGTAATTGAACTGCTGTTTGAATGTGCTGTTATATTGTTCTTGTAGTTGCATAAGTTCAGTCGAGCCTGTTAGCAAGCCAATTATATCCTGTCTTAGTCATGTCTCAGACAGGCTATCATGCTTCTGGAAAAATCCTTAGTGAGTGTTAAAATGTTTTAAAATGCCAGTAGGAGTCATTATGTGTTCTCTGCCTCCGCTGGGTGGCTTTAAAAGTAGACTGATGTTCACGTAGCTGCCAAAATGCTGGGTGGCACTGCGTAATGCAAGTTTTAGCAAAAGGATAGACTCACTTGGGAAAACCAGGGCCTGAAATTTGACTGAACCTTTGATGAAATGGTCGGCAGTGTGTGACAAGTAATTGTTGCAACCAGTTTGGACTTTCAATATTTGTGTGAGACTTTTAATGTTTAATCCTATCAAATGTCCACTGTATTTGAAAAAGACTTCATAAATAGTAAACTGTGAGAGCAACATTTAGTACATTTACATGCACTTACTTTGACTAGGGCAATAGTTTGATTATGTTACATGATATAATGTAAATTAATAGGATTGTGTACATTTCTTAATTCACATGACACTGGATAAAGTCAGACTGAGGAAGTGATTCTGCCCTTTGACCTACTTTAAGTCCTTGCCCTGTGTTTTCTAGCCATGATGTCCTTTTTTTGTTTGTTTGTTATTTGCCTTTTTCTCCTTTAATTAATTTAGACTAAAAGCTGTTTCTTCTTCACTCCAGATGTGGTGTTTACCACTTGCCATGTTGTTTGAGTGCATCTTTATTCCAGAGAGGAGAAGGAACTGAGGTGATTCACTCACCGGCTGATCTCGCACACACACTATCATTCTGTGACCAAAAACGCTCTGGACTGTTTTTATTTCTCTCAACCAATCACAATCGTCTTGGGCGGCGTGAAGCACAGGATGCTCACTGGACTCATTAGAAGCACAGATAATTTAATAGCTGTATGAAGCTCTTGCAGAGTGACATGAAACTGGTATCACAGAGGTTTGTGTGAAGTGGAACGGGTTTCTACATTTGTTTACACACTAGTTCACAGGTTGGTGTTGTTTTTTGAAAGGGCAGGAAATGGCGGTTGTAATAGTTGCCGAGTAGCAGGCCAATACACACAGTCTACATCCAACGAGTCAGACCGATCACTGGCTACCTCAGCATCATTTCTAGAATCACAAAGACGACATCAGCACCCAAACTTAATTGGGTTGGAAGTTTTTTTTTCTGTCTTCTACCAATAATAGTACATGAGGCTCATTGGTTTGAGCAAATATGAGTTTATTAACCTGAAATCCGTCTTCAAGAATGATTTTCTGTGTGTGATTTGATGGCGTAGGCCTATGATTGTATACATGCTAGAGTAATAAAATGACAGTAGCATAATTTAGGGGTGCAACTCACTTCACTCATTGAACCAATTTTTGATCTTATTATACATGTACATGCACATGACATTTTAAACATCAAATTCTTATTTTCTAGTGTGCATGTAACCATAATTGATTGATTGATAGCATCTATAGCTGCTGATAGTTGTTCCTTTTTCAAAAGATCTTTGATGTCTAATTCACACTCCTGTCCTTTGTCTTTAAATCGGTTTCACTTGATCTAAGAGGAAAAACAGAGATAAAGTCAGAATGCACAGAGTTGTATTGTGTTAGGCATTTTGTTCTGAGTCAATATAAATAGCCGGGTTAACTTGACATGTAGACGAAACGCTCAGGTGTATGCACACCTATACCAGGATGAGACTTAGAGACGTGTCATCCAAATATACAGTGACTTGTCATTATGTATACTTTCTACATGTATGTTCTGGCTGGCCACAGTGATTGGTGGATCATTGTGCTCACCAGCTGCTTTCACATTCTCACCAGCCAAATTGATTTTGAAAATACCACCGATTTATAAATAGTGATGGCGAGGCAACATTTTACAAGTCACTGAGTGTCATTCCCAGGGCTTTTGATGCACCGGCTGTGAACGCTTTGCCCCAGTCCTCCTCCTCCTCCTCCTCCTCCTCCTCCTCCTCCTCCTCCTCCTGTCCCACATCTTGCACCACCGCTGCCTATTATCTCCATTGTGTAATTGAGATGCAGAAACATTGACAGAACTCATTTACTGCGATGGAGAGCTGTGTAATGTGGAAGGGAACACAGATTATTACATCAACACACACACACACACACAGACACACAAAGACAGACAGACACACACACACACACACATGTTACCAAAGGAGAATATAATTTGGCACCATGTTTGAAGAGCCCATTCAATTGTTCTGTGAAGATTTGCACTTACAGACTCATGGCTCCAGGGTGGCAGAGGGAGTAGAGGTGAGCACATCTTCTGTGATTGCTTCCTGTCCTGTTGGATGCTCTTGATGCGTGTACATGTGTTTATTTGAATGAGTGAAAATGGGAGCTGCTGGCATCCCTTATAACAATGTATGACTCTCACTCGTAGGCTACTTGAATGTGGTCGCTCAGTTGGCGGGTACTTTTTGTTTTGTCATCAACTTTAATGAAAATAATTACCAAAATCAAAAAATGTGAAAGGATTTAACATCTCAAAAAGCCACAAATTCTTGTGAAAGTCAGTATGCACTGGCAGCTGAATGTAATCTAAACCTTGCCTTCCTGTTGAAAACATTCATTTTTTGTCCCTCATCTTTCTTCCTCCCACCCCCCCGCACCAGAATGACACCGTATCTCAGAAGGTGGTTCATCCTCTTGAGACAAAGGGCCTCACTCACACACTCACACACACACACACACACTCACATATACATGGACACACGCACACACACACACACACACACACACACACACACAAGAGCACCGAGGTCTGCTGTCATACACCTCTCATTAATTCCTACCTGTCAGCCGGCTCCCCCTACCGTATCGGGCCCCCGAAAGGTGACAGCTTTCCAATGACTGACAAAGGCTCTTTAGGTGATACAGAAGATCCCTAGCAACCGCTGGCTTCTGTAAAGTGCCCCTCAAATGTCACTTTTGCTGCTCCGAGATGTGCACACACACACACACACAAACCCACATGCAGTATTTTTAAAACAGAGGCCTGCTCTCAAGTCTTCAACCATCTTTGACATCCAGAGGCTATGGATGTCACGGAGGCCTCAGCTCTTAAAGCTTTTAACATCCGAGAGAGATGCGTTGTTTGACAGTGCTATTCGTTGGATGCTATTGTTGCGTGTCGTTTTCCCCCCGAGTGCATTGGATTTGCTTGTTTTTTTGCTTTTTTTTTGTTGTAAGAGGCAGATAAGGAAGAGGAAGACACAGAACCAAACTTTCCCTCGATGTCCATTCGCCTGTCATGCATTGAGTGGCAATAACAAGCAATATTTGTGCAAGTCGATGCTGGTTGGTAAGGGGTCAGGTACACAGAGACGGTGGCCTCTTGGATTGACGTCATTCAGGTCCGTCCCACAGTGCGGCGCGCACCCAGTGACTGTAACAGTGGATGTAGACATCTGAAAGTTTTGCACTGTGGGGATACAAGATGACGTCAAACCAGAAGGAGGAGGAAGAGGCCAAGCACCTCCATTTTTCAGGCTCTTTCAGCTTGTGCTAAGTGAGGTAGCACAGACTCCCTATCGGTGCTCCACAAAGAAAGAAACAGATGTTGGTTTTCTTCTCAGTCCCAAATAATACCAAATATTAATTATCACACACAGTTTTCCCTGTGATTGTGACCTCAGCTATGATTTTTGTCCATTCATCTGTTAGTGAAATCAGATATCCAATAAACCACTGGCTCAATTTTGACAACATATAGGATGAGTGATGTGTCTTGCCACTGATTCTACTGATTGGGATGATTCGATTGTAATGACCTGAAAATTTTGTATCGTCTACCTTGTTTGAGCTGTTGCCATGAAATAATGTGCAAACTTGAATCTATCCATCCATTTTCATTACTTGTTCATCTTAATCAGGGTCACAACTGGGATAGAGACTGTCATACTTGTATTATATTATTGGAAATAGGTTTCATAAAGATACACACGTCCCACCTATTAGATTTCTCATAAATTAAGACTTTGCCTCATAATTGAAATTTTAATTATTGTTACTGATTTGCCCAAAGGGGGTGATGCAACATCTGTAGCAGGCAACGTGTTTAATGTTAGCTTGGTGTTTCATTGAACTCTGTATCTGTGTTCACATATTGATGAGCACAAATAATTACCGATGCTTTTTATTTAGCCTGATCAAAAAGAGTAGAAGTCGAAACATCCCTATCAGTAGGAGGGCTGGTGAATCATCTGGAAGCAAACTTCAAAGACTTTTTGTAATGACGAGGAGTGGAATAGTTAAGGCAAGCCTCGGCTTTATAATGGTCACGGCAGTGTAAAACAGGAAATGATTGTGTGTGTGCGTGTATGTGTGTGTGTGAAAGAGAGAGACAGAGAAAGAGCTTATCAAATTAACAAGTATTACACACTGTGAGTCAAATGAAAGTCACAACGGGATATCACTGGTTTGAGAGAACAAAAGCTTTTGCTATATTTGTACGCACCTCCACTTTCAGAAAAAGATATAACTAAGGATGGTTTTGCAGATGGAAAAGCGGCCCTTTGTAGATCAATAAGTGGAATACGGCTCAATAAATGCCATGGTTTCACTGCGATTTCTGGGTCTGCACATGCTTGAAATACACACGTATGTTTATGTAAAGCACTTTTGAGTGAAAGCATACACCAAATGGCATATGTTTAGCAGCTGACATGAAGGAAGGCAAATCATGTAACCTGAGCCTCTCAAGGTGCAAGTGAAACAAGAATATTGTCAGTTTTAGAAAACTACTCAGAATAATTAGGGGCTAATTGGATTTCTGGAAGTGTTCTTCACAAAATGACTCACTGGGCTAAACATTGTTGAGGGTGATGATAACACCGAATTCATGAAGGCAGACATTTTCTTTTTCTTGTTTAATGATCACCTTGTTATGAATTGGAATTAAGAGCTCATTATTCTCAAAAAAAAAAATAAAGAAAGAAAGAGAAAAAAAGCCCAGAGATTGAAAGTTGCCATTCTACAAAAGATGAAAGAAGCACGAGACATAAGCTATTTAAGAAAAAAGAAAAAGAAAAAAAAATTCCACCAGAAAGCGGTAATCAGAAGAAATGGAGCGAAATGGTTTTTATGTTCTCATGCTCAAAGAGGATATCATGCAAGTTTGAGATTTCTGACTCCCTGAGTTAACCAGATGATTACATTAAACAAACAACCATGATGGGGCTGGTGTCAGCCTCTTCATGGACTCAGTTACTTTGGTACCTCAGTGCAATTTATGTGACTTCATCCCAATGATTTGGCATCATTCAGCTGGAAAAAAAAAAAAAAATCTGATTATGTCTGTTTAGCCTCTTAGATTTGAATGTGCTCACACATTAAATGCAGGTAGAGTGCAGCGCATGACAGATATACACAGCCTGCTGTCCTCTATTGCTTGAACCCTCATTTTACACTTTCCTTAAGTTTGAACGGCTTTCACACACTTCAAAGATTCAAGAATAAAAATCCCTTGATGTGACAAATACTGTACAACTCGGTGTGTTTTGTAGTCTTTTAATACTAACTAGGGAAAGTTCATATCATAATATAAATGTTTGTGTACAATTAAAACTATTCATTCATGTATGGCAGACAAAAAAGACATATGAAAGTATTTTCAAACTTTGATCTGGTTTGCACCCATTGCACTCATGAATTTTGAATTCTATTTTGATTTTGAATTTCGTTCACCAGATAAAATGGAAATGAATTCAGTTGAGTTGTATTACATTAACAGTGCAATGAAAACGTAGTGAGTGATTCAGTACTTTATGAAGTATTTTGAAGTTGTAAGTCTGGGATGGGTATATATTATTTTTATTCTTTATTTTACCTTTGCTTCCATGGTTACTGTCCACTGGGAGGGGGTCAATAAAGTTAAACCTTGAACCTTGTTGCAAGATGATAGTGGAGTTTTCCACATTTTTACATTCTCTCAGACAAAGGAGCCATCACCCTTGAAGAATGGGGAAAATGCTGGAAATATATGGCTCCGGGTTTCCTGTAGGAATTAATTACGTAACCTATTGTAGCATGCCTCAAAAGTTCACGGTGCATGAAAAACTTAATATGCATGGCCTTCACCTTTACAGGCTCATAAAATTATAGAGTTGTGCTTAATTTTTTTTTTTTTTTTTTTTTATAATGTGAGAGAAAAAAAATTACTAAGACTGGCATATGTTAATAACATTCTACGTGGGAGAGATTTTAAAAATTTGGGTTTGATGTTCACTCACAGTACAATGGAAAGGTCAATAATATTTTTTAATACTTCTCTAATGATATTTCACATTCTTACACTCCACCTTTAAATTGGACTCCGTGGGTAGCCTTGATATTAAAACTGTGACAAAATTCAGAAGTGGCCCACGTTTAAGTACGTTATTATCTGGGTCTTCCTCCAGCCATACCACCGTGTATGATATAGTGTGATTTCCTGCTGCTTTGAGGAACATTTTTCTCTAATATGGAGACACTATTGTCACTCACACACTGATTGTTGATTTTTTTTTTTTTTTAATGTAGCTTTGGTGATATAGCTCATGAGTAATCTTCTTTGAGATAGTAGTCATTACTAGTCTGCTAGAAACCTGCTTGAATGTCTTACTTCATACTGTAGTAGTCCAAGTCTGATGCTTAGATTTATTAGGATGTATTTTCATTCAGTTATGATTTATTTAATTTCCAATGCACAGAAATGAAGGTAGTCCATGGCTTTCTAGGCCAGACTACCTTCCTTTCTACATTTCAGCTTATTTTGCTACCAGGTACCTGCATTAAAATGACTCAGCTGTGCAGAAGTTCTTTCATTTTTGGCTGTTATTTTTCACAAAATGGAAACAAAATCTGCCACTTGGTTGAGATCCATCTGGGTTGTTCACCACTTGTTTCCACAGATTTAACCTGAAAGCGATCTGAATTTGAATCAAAACATGTGAATTGACCCCACCCAGTTGGTGTAATTGTTCAATAAAGATGTGATTCCTCATATTTTCCCCATATATCTTCACTGCGCTGTCTGAGTCTAAAAAAAAAAAAAAAAAAAAAAACAGTCTAAATTGAATATGGAAGAGAGGTGAAATGGCCGCAGTTTGAAAAGCGCAGTCTCTATATGCACATGTATGAGCTGGAGTGATGAAGTCAGGGCTGTGCATGTTCTCAGGCCAGGGCAGGTCTGGCAGCCCTGCCTACTACTTGATTAGGCCACTCTGACAACCCAGCAGCCTGGTAAGGTCAAGCCCTACAGAGTGTCAGAGAGGTGGGATGATGATGTATTTCTCTGATGCCTCTGTTTTTCACCTCTTGACTTTGTTGTTTTTCTCCTTTGCGTCAGTGTCAACTTTTTGCCCATCTGCTGGGGACGTGTCTGCCGTCAGAGCTGGACGGTCAAACAGTTAACCCTTCACACGCCTGCGGTGCCGTGGTGAAAACGTCTCCCGCTCTCTGTTTTTGGTTGCGATTTGGTTGTCCACCAGCACTAAATTTAATGCACGCCAAAGACGGAATTTGCTGCATTTTTAGTGAAGGCATGGTAATTGTTTTCAGACATCACAAATTCATCCCACTATCTGTATAGCATATTGAACGTGAGATTATGCATTGATGCAATATAGCAATGACTGTATTTCAACTATCCTTTTAACTGGCAATGGTTAGTGCATCCTGAGTGTTAATTTGTTAGAAAATTTGAAGACTATCTAGATCAAAGCCTCAGTTTTAAAATACATCTATCTTTTTTATGGGACTTCAGAAATCTGTTTTGTAATGGAGGTCGTTTGAAAGACTAAAATGAACAGTATCTCTCTAAACCTCTCGATATCCATATTAAATGAAACATTGTTACTGTTTGCCTCAATGTTCATTCTTTCTACAATATAAACTATAATTCCTGTCCAAGCAGCCTTCTATCTGATAACTTCAGTAGCATTCAGCTGTGAGTTTTACTTTCAGCTCTGATTTTGTAAAAACATTGCTACATTTTTTTTTTGAAAATGATGGTCATCTCACATTAGAGTGAATAAAAAATCAGCTTAGTCAAAGCTTAGTATGCAGTTTATGTGTGCATGCAGGTAACAGTGTTAATAGTGCAAGCAGCGTGTCAGCTCACGCAGTCTGCATTTATACAACACAAAGCTATAGAAACAACAAAAGAAGCGTTCAGAGATGTACTCTTTTCCAGCACGACTGCAGGTGCCTTAGGTGACAAGAGCTGCTGTGATTCTGATGTCTTGCCCTTAGCTAATAGTCCTACGGTATGTGCTCCTGCTACTGTAGAGGTGTCTCTTGTTGTTAGTATAAAATGGTGGGTATTTCAACTGATAATGTTGCAGACATCGCTGGATAAGACACATCAGGGAATTGTGCATTTTCAGTGTGACCTCGGACATATCTGCTATTAAGTCTGAAAACAAAGGGTTAGCCTCAGCCACACACAAATATAATATATGAACATGTAAGCCCCTGTACTAGAGAAATGCTACATGTAGACACACAAATATATACATACATATATATACACACAAACACACATATAAATATATACACATGTATATGTAGGATAAATGGATAGATAGTACTGAACAGTTTACATGTACTGAACATATATATGTAACTTATATATGTAAACATATGAAAACAACATGTTGCCCTTAAAAAATGCATGTGTTGGTAATACATGTGAGACACATGTGGCCATACATCAAAATGGGTCAAATTTGGATACGTTTTATGTATGGGTATTAATTAGGGATATATGTGTGGGAATCTCCAATATGTACATAGATCACATTTCCATATAAGGCACAAAATGAGAGACTAGACCATAAGAAAAAAAAAAACCACACTGTTGAAAGATTACATGGGGAAAATACTACAGAAATGCTTGTTATAACTTTAAAAACTGCTTAATCACCATTATTTGTCAGCTAAAGTGACTCAGGACAACACAATAGGATGTGGTGTCAACTAGATTTCTCTCCGTCTGCCTCTCGGTGCTGCTGTGTCTCTGCATCAGCGTCTCTGGGCATACAACACAGACAGAAATAGGGAGGGAGAGGAAGAGGGCTGTGTGTTGTGTATGTGTGTGTGTGTGTGTGTGTGTGTGTGTGTGTTGTGGCATGTTGGGGGGTAGCGGTGGGTGGAGCACTGTATGTGTCTGTGCTCAGGTGGCAGATACCCTAGGTAAATCATTTCAGATCCATTTATTCAGAAGCCTGTGTGCAGACGACACCTGCACAGCGCTGCCAAAGAAGTGCCACAATGTCAGCGACTTCGTTTGCAGCTCTGACCCTCCGGCTGGTGTGTGTGTGTGTGTGTGTGTGTGTGCGCGCGCGTATGTGTGTGTATATATATACTGTATATGTGTGTGCAGGTGTTAGTATTCTTTTAACGTGTGTTACCCTGAGAAAGGGTAACCTCTTTGTTTCTGTCTGTGTTAGGCAGGTAGCTCAGTCAAATGTGTGTTAGTCACAGAGAGAAATCACTGCCAGGGGAAAAAGGGTGGAATCAATTTTGCTGTCATTTGAATAGCTGGGTTACTACTGCACTGACCATCAATTCAGATTTTAAACCTAGCGTCACTCCCGTGTATTGCACAGAATAAAAATTAAGGATGAATAGTTGATTTAATTACTTTAATGAACAACATGACGCTACAAAGGAGATTTATTTAGCTCTTAAATAGCAAATTAGTAAAAAGAAATGTCCGAGATCAAATTAATGGTATTTTATAGTCATGATTAATTTAGATTTTTCTGACGTGACAGCTGTCTAATCTGTCTTCAAAGCCAGCTTGTTTGCGTGTATCAATTTTACGTTGACAGTCAGTTGTGACAGCTGTAAAGTGTTCTTGAAAAAGCGCCCGACGTGGACACTCAAGGCAGCCAGACGAAAGATTTGCACGCTGTGATGTCTGTGTGTCAAATTACTTATCTCACTAAGCATATGCTGCCACTTCAGAATCATATACTTCAAACGGCGGGCCTTCAAAAGCGTCAAAACGGAATGTCTTATTCAACACATCAGTCATGTAGCCACCAGCAAAATGAGGGACATGTCATTTGCACTCAACAAAAAGCTTCGGAAGACATTTAAAGACACTCTTGATGACTGTTTCAATTTGGAGAGACTGTTAATGATATCGCCTCAGCTGCCTTTTGCATTTTCTCTTAAGACACAAGTAAACGACAGAGAGGGCTTAGATGTTCACTTCAGCCAAAGCTCTGCCACTTATTAATTTGAATCCTGAAGACAATTACTAATTCACTGCCGTAGCCATTACTGACTCCCCAGATTTCTGGCTTTTTATAATGAGCCAATCCCAGGGTCAATTTAGTCTGCAACTAATGACAAAACATATAAAATAATGATTCCCTCTATCAAATCAGCACAATGGTATTGTATCCGTGACCGAGTCCCATTTTTATTTCATAGGCCTAAAGTGAAATTTTATGAGAAAAAGTAACAGAAAATCCTTGCCAAACAATGCCCACTGTGGTTTCTCATCCACTGTTTTCTTTTATTTGACCCCCCTTCCCGCAACACACACACACACACACACACACACACACTGACACTCACACATGCACACAACACACCACAGTCCTTGAGCTCCGAGCAAATATCCCACTTGGTTTGTACTGTGCTGAGTGTTACAGAGGGCTAAACTATTTCATTGCACTAATTGGCCAGTGTCATTCCTGACGTTTGGATAAACAGAGGGAAAGAGGGAAAGCTGAGACAAATGGTGGCTAATTAAACTGGTGTATGTGTGTGTGTGGTCGTGTGTGTGTGTGTGTGTGTGTGGTGCAGGGAGAAATCAGCTGACAAAAAAAAAATGTAACGAAGCACAACTTGACAACAGCAACCCTATCCCTCGCAATGGAGACATACATAAAAAAAAAAAAAAAAAAAGTCCTGCTTTCTTTGAAATCCTCAGCTTCTCTCTAATTGGGTTTCATTCAGCACTGTGTGAGGGAGGAGTAGCGAGACAATGATCGGCCACATTTTAGTTAACAATTTTATTTTAAATTTAAGGTGAGTAGTTGTTTTTGTTGTATTAAGGCCAGAGGTTTTCCTTTCGGCAATTTGCTAATTAGGATGTTAATTGAAAATGTTTTCACAGTTCTGCTGCTGGCTAAGCATGGTCAGGTGTGCATCGTATTCCTGTGACATTATAGGTTCAAATCCCCTCCTCTCTCCCTCCAGCAGATTCCTAGTGCTCCATTGTAAGCTGTCTAATAAAGCAGAAATCCAATAAAAACTCATTTTAAGGGTAAAAGGAGACGGAGGCTGGAGCGAGAGAGTTAAGGGAAGCAAAATCTTGAAATGAACTGAGGCCCGTTTGAACCCCCGGCCCACAGGGGACATTTGTTTTCAGAGGTAGCGTGCTGGCCCACTGCATCATCCCCAGGGAGATATCCTCCTCACCATTTCTCTACTCCTCTGCAGCGCTGTTTCACCTCGCGTTATAGCATTCTCCCCCGTCTGACTGTCTCACACATGTGGACATGTGCATCCTCACACACACACACACACATACATGCACAATCCCTCAAACCCTTACCCAACCCCCATCCTTGCCTTGCTCGCATTTGACCACTTGTCAGGGGATGTTTATGGGCCATTGTTTGCAGTGCTGATGATCATTGTCACCAGTTGATTCCATTACCCATACCCTTCTGATGGATGGGGCCCACCCTGACGTCCACTGATACGGGTGTCCTTGACCACTGGGGCAGACGCAATGAACGGAAAGGGGTGGTGGGGCGCAGAGATGGGGAACAATGATGGGAAGTTTGACTCTTTTCTGGGAGTTAGCTCTTTTTTATTCCATAGAAAGACTGCATTTTAATCCTCTAATTTTGTCGAGCTGCTTTGTGCCATCCAGAGATGGCAGATGGCATGGGCCAGAATTGTGGTAACCAATTGCAACAGTCAAAAGATTATTGTCTCCTTTTTGGCTGTGGTCTGGCTAATGTCATGCCATCGCTCTCCGCTTTTCTACCATCGCAGTGAATTAATACAACCAATGCACACAAAAAATAGGAGTTTAAAATGAATGAAAGGATGAATTGTCCGGGAGTCACACATCACGTTTACCCGTTTTACACAGACGCACAATCTCACTACCATCTGGAAGTTGGCATACTCGGTGTAAACGGGTTAATCAGCATTTCAGTCCTGGTTCAGAACCGTGCAACAGGCCTGGGTCACTACCAACTTCAGCTCTAATCTGCATAAGTGTAAACGGGCCACACACTGACTTGCAAATGACTTGCAAAAATAATTGCAAATAACTCACCATCTTTTGGACAGGACCTGTATTCATAGTGTAGCTGTAATGAGAGACTGGGACATCGAAAATACTGTGTTTCAATTGGTTTGGAAGATTGGGACACCAGTTAGCCTGGAAGTGGAAAAAGCATTTCATGTCTTCTGTGATTGTAAATGGTGTCACCTGATGTTTTTTTGCAGGTAATCCTACATTAAACAAAACCCATGTAAAACCAGTTTATGTTGTGTGTAAAACAATACTAAATACTACAGAGTTGAGATAACATTTAAAAAGTCTAAGGTCACGATGCAGGGTCACTGAAAGACTGACCATATTTTTGGATGATGTGGATGAAGCAGTGTTGATGGTAAAAACATTTACCAGGTTGCCAGCTATCATAATTTTTCACGGAGAGGCACATCATTGATCACAATGATATCTTGCTGGAAGACCGTGCAGTTAAAGGGCCATGTTTAGCGACCTTCTCAAGCACTTTCCAAAAAACTGTCAAGTTAAGACTTACCATTATCATCCTGAACCAAGACAGATTCTGTTTATATCCCTCAGATCCGTCCCTTGTCAACCCGCCCACGCCAGACAGATTACTTGGTTTCCTTGGGAAATAGCTTCCCTGGATAAGACAAAATATTGGTCTTAAAAGATACAAGGTCTGAAGTTGCCTTAACGGGTGTAAAAATTAGCTCCATTTTGTATGGTGTTTTAATGATTCTTGAGTCTGGCCATTGCTAAAACCATCATGTTATGTAACTTCACAACCAATAAAGCTATTCAAATGTTTTGTTAAACTAGTATCTGTGTGTCGCTTTTGAGACAATGCCCTATATAGTGCACAAAAAGCAGGAAAACCCAAGCCTACAATAAAAAAAAGTCATTAATGGCACTGCAATATGCAAAGCTATGGTAATTTTATGCATACTGTCAACCTACATAGTGGCTGTTCCTCGTTCATTTCAAAAGGTATGCCTGCAATTAGACGACAATTGATTGAAATCATTTGCGTTTTATGATTCTGTTACTTTTGAGGCCTGACAGGGTGTCGTACAATTCTATGACAGTATATTTTCACAGCATGGGGAGATTAACTACTATTATTGACCTTAATGCAAACCAACGGGCATACAATTCAAACAAACTACTCTCTGTCCTGGTGATTTGCATGTGGCGTGTCATTTACCATATTCCCTGATTACCTCATGATTTATGCTTTAATATAATGCGCTGAATCCTTTCAAAGCAATATGCATACCATACCTTTACAGTGACTTAACATGTCTGAGACAGAGAAAATTTGAAATGATAGTTTAAGGTGCTGTGGGGGTAGAGGAGTCTTATCAGTTAAGACTTGCTTTGTATGTAGGAATTTTTTTCCCTCTTCTCCTTGGAAGGCAGGGGCGCAGTTGATGAATTCTTAAGCAGATCTTGCTGATAATTGTATTTCATAACTGTCAGGCGGAGAGGGACTGTCCGCTGAGAAGCTATTTGTGTCACTGCATCTCTCTCTCGCTCTCTTTCTCTCTCTACAGCCTCTTCAATAAAACTCAAATCACGACAGAGATTGTTAAGTCTACCTCCAAGATTATTAAATCCAAATGGAGAATTTATGGGTGACACTTCATAACAATTAATCTGAGATGCTTGATTAATAAAGTTCGCTTGCCCTCCTTCCCCCCTCTCTCCGCACCCTCCCCATCACTAAAGTTGTCCTGTTTGACTGGGATGGAGGAGGAGGGGAACAGACATACGGGTGGCAGGATGGTTGTCAGGGACGACATGAGTGTCATTCTTTTTGATTAATGGAGCATTGTGACCCCGCCCCTAACCCTCCTTCTTTCCCTGCATGCCCACTCTCACCTCTGTGAAGCTCCCCCAATAACAGGTAAAAATAGATGTGGGCCAAGTTATGTTCTCCATTTGGATTCTACCTAGACACTAAACCTGATAGGAATGAGATAGTAGAGGAGAGAGAAAGACAGAGTGAAAGAAAGGGAAAAAGAAAGAAAGGAAGACAGAAGGAGAGAGGGAGAGAGAGAAAGAGAGAGAAAAAGCAGGGAGAAAGACCTGCTACAGATTTTTGGAGAATGTCACCCACCTAACCTTGTCACCATGTTAAGTCAGCTGTGATTAATTAGTTGAGTGAGATTGAGCAATTAGGTCAGGAGTTTGGGTGTGTGTGTGTGTGTGTGTGTGTGTGTGTGTGTGTGTGTGTGTGTGTGTGTGCATGAATGTGTATGTGCATGTGTGTGTGTGTGTGTGTGTGTGTGTGTGTGTGTGTGTGTGTGCAAGTGTGCAGGTTCATGCATAACTTCTCAAAAGTGTGAAATGTTCATGCTTATGCATTCCAACAGTCACAGTCATGTGCAGTCTGACATACACTTTAATTGCTTTAGATTTTTTTTTTTTTTTAATGTCGAGAAAGAATTCACAATAAATTGCGTGCAATTTATGAAAAGCCTTTCTCATACAGCCACGCTGTTTTTGCTAGGTATCTCATGAACTAAACTGACTTCGGCAAAAATTTGTGGTTTGGAAAAGGTTCAGTGGTTTAGTATCATGGAGCCGTGGCTGTAGATTAATTGGGAAGAATCTGGAGATAAGAAAACCTTAGACAAATCCTCGAACCAGTAAAGGCTTACAAAAGATCATATTTAACAGTGATGGCTATATATTTTCCTTTTTGCAATTAAAGAATCCCTCTGTGTAATTTAATGCTTCTTTTCAAGTGTCGGGTCCCCTGAGACTTGGCCTGTAGCTATGCCATCGCTCTTGGTGATTATCATTAATGAATGTCGGCGAGGACCATCCCTCAATGTGACTAGGGAGGAAACACAAGCCCTAATTAAAGGTTCCTATTCATAAATATATGCCTCAAACTGCATGGATCGACCAATGCTGCGCACACAAGTCATTTTAATGTCAGAAAAGCACCTTTTTTAAAAGCATTTTCTCCTTTTATGTACACTACACCAGCAGCAATGACAGATTTTTGCAGACAACCCTGCAGCAACGGATCTATGTAATTTGAGATTCACAGACTACAATTTGGGAATGAAGCTCAAGATTAAGACGGACTAATATGACATTCAAATAGTTGATGAGCGAACACAACTGCTTGCTATTCTGCGTCACTAACATTATAACAGTTTTTCTTGCAAGTAATGCCAAAGATACAATCTCTACCTTTGATTGCACAAGCTTCTAAGGAGCACCAAAAAATATTATGTTGAGAAGCCATGCAACATCCAACCCCTATTTTACTATCCATGGATTTAGCAAAGGGAAATATTTAGCACATCAAAATCATTCCATGTGTCCTGATATAAAAATAATAATTTTAATTGCCCTAAATACAGAATGACAAGAAAACTCTGCTCATAACAGCAAGTGGTCGTACTGTCACATCAATTTCCCAGACAAGGCAAGTGGTAATTGTTTTTGAATCTCATGTGAAGGGGATAATGTTAACATTTGGGATAATATTGAGGCTGTTCTGTCTGAATGTTTTGTTGCTTCGCAGGGCTCAAAAAGTGCGGTGGAAAAGAGCCGGGTGAGACAAACATTTGGCTGCTTCCCTTTCCTCCTTAATGGCTGAAAAATGCTAATTGGAGTGCACGTGTCAAAGAAAACAAAAGGCAAGGGAGGAGGAGAGGGAAGGAGTGTGCATGTCAGAAGGCTGGTATTTTGAAACGTGAAATATGTCACTTTATTCAACCAAGCTAGTAGAGGTTTAAGCAAGGTTGTTCCGGGACCCAGGGAATCTCTTTCACACCGCCTGTGTTACCAGGCAGGTTGTGTGTCTGCATGTATGTAATGCAGCTGATCTTAAAAAAAATTAAATAAAATAAGAAATAGAATGCCATATTGACAGTTTCTTCCCCCTAAACTGTCAGGAAAAATGGAAAAAAGGGCTGCTCTTTCACCACCACGGCTTTCTAAAGCTACTCTCTGCTTAACAATTATTATACAGTTCATGTAAACAAACTCAAGTTACTTCCTCTCCTTTTAGTTTTTAGCTTTTTTTCCACAACTATGAAAATGAAGCCTTGAATCCCTCGGAGACTTGAATCCCATAATAAACTTGCATCTGTCATCGCTGCGCAGCATTTCATCAGATTCTTCGTCCAAACTGACTGAAATCAAAAAGCCCAGGCGGGGATTACAGACCTTTAATTGCATTGTCAAATTTACAGCAACATATCATTTTAAGTCCACACATTAAGCAAGTCAAGGAAAAGTAAATCTCTATAAAATATCAAAACCCTTTCTCTCTATACTTATAGTTGGCATTTTAATTATGCAGTCTTATCTGATAGATGTGGAGATATAGCTTGTGTCAAAGTATGAGCTTCTTTTTATTAATTTTTATTATATATTCTTATATTCGGGCTGTCAATGAGTGTCTGGAATCTGATAGGACCCATCATTGATTGAAGATTACTAAAGATTATGAAGAGTAGCATTATCGTGAGCTGTACGCCTTTATCACTCCAAATGTTAACTTATTTGAATGACATTAAGGGAGAAGAGTAGACTCTGGTTGAGTCTAACAAGTTTGGGAGTGCACTACTTTTGGCTTCAAATTTGTGCAAAAAAAAAAAAAAAAAAATTAAAAAGTGAAGCGATCATACAGGCTTGCAAAAAGAAATACCAAACAACACAGAATCCTGTTAGCAAATTTGCCTTACTTGTACCTGCACACCAGATCAAAATAACTTGAGTGGTTGGCCACAGGCTAAAATACGCAACTGGACATTTATTATTTACTGATGAGAACAAGTAGGCATTAACATCTAGGTGTTATCTTATGACAGTGTGTATTTATGTGCTTTGCCATGAGTAAGTTAAGTAAAATACTGCAAATTCAATGGCAATAGATTAGACTAGTTAGAAAAAGATGCCACATGAACACAACAATTTAATATGTAAAACACAACATTTTGACAAGGGGTTATGTTTTCGATGCCCTGAACTAAATCAGCCTTTTTATTTAATCGGTTTGTAAAAATAAAATTATTACATATTGCAAAGCTGGTACACACATTTGATAGCATTGTGTTGCTGAAGCAGTTTTCTTGCAAGAATGGAGCTGAATGCTGTTTAATATGGTTATGAGAAAAGGCCTGTGGTAGTGATGATGATGATGATGATGATGACGATGTTAACATGGAGGAAGACGAGGATAGATGTAGCGCTTAAGAGGATGAGAGGGAAAAGATGAAGAAGAAGGAAGAGGAAATAGAAGATTAATGTGATAATAATACTGTAATAGGGTGGTGCTTTTGGTGGTGACGGGTCCAATCAATCAATTCCTCTTTTTCTTTTTCATTTTTTAACATATACTAACTTTTTTTCTGTTCCTTTATTGTTTTTTTTGTTTGTTTTTTTATTGTGGCACGACCCTGTTACCTGCATATAGGCCTACCGTACTGTAATTCACTCAAAGTTGTCGATAATAGGTGAACACAGCAGTCACAAACCTCAAAGCATGACTTTGGTTTTATTTAACTGCACATTAGATTTTACAAAAACTGTCTCCCATAATAAAATGGCATATAGAAAAAGGCCAAAAAAAAGTAGCCCAAAAGGAATTGTAATGCAATAGAGATCTCATATAATTTTATGCCGAAATGACTAATGCAACTTATAAACATAGTAGCCAACATAATGCATTGCATGACATCTCACATGTACATAATATTATTCATATTAATGTTATTCATACATCATTAAACTTAGTGAATTACTTTTTTGGAAAATGATGCGTTAGCTGTATGTGACATGTGATGTATGATATGTGCTTTTTGATTAATGTCATCCCCGTTATTTTATTCCTACAGCATATAGAAGTCAAGCAAAAAAACGATATATATTCAATATTATTTTCATGTAAAAAAGGACAATTTTCATAAATGTGTTTGTTATGATTTGGTTATTTAATTTTGGAATGAGCAGCTTTTTCAAACCAGGTCCCTCACCTGCACTGAAACCCCCCCTGGACGCGATCTGTGTGGAGTACGATCCTGTGCATCTCACAAAATGACTTCTCTTTAGGTGGTCATGTCAGTCGACCTAGAAAGACAAAAGAAAGCAGAGAATAATGTATGCAAATGTACATGGAGTCTACATGGATAGTCTCACATGCTCTGAGGGAGTGTCTTTACTGGGAAGAGAAGGAACACAGTGACATAAAACCAGGATGGCATGTCATCATGCTGTCATTGTGGCACATTATGAGGAAGAGGTGCTTCATATACACGAGGCGGGGGGGCGGGGGGGTTGAGAAAAGACTGTTTGTGAGCGTTCGGCTTTTGCCATACATGCACACGGACACGGGATGCATGATTGCGTCACGGATAGTGGAGCATGCAAGCAATTTGGATCACATCTCGATCGCATGTGACCAGCCGTGCACAAACACCAGCAACCGTAAAAGGCATTATTCCCATTCAATGGGTCAGGAGTGTGGACTACAAATCCCCAGTCTATATTTCGTCATCTAAAACAGCACAGTGTCTGTCAGCGGCACAGTGATATCACTAGGTGACACTTTCAGAGAAAAGCAATGCAATTCCCTGGAAATTCACGTGAACGAGGAGAATATCACAGAGTGAGATGCAGCCTTGTGTCTTCTTTGTGAATGTGCTATGTTAGCAACTTATCACACAATCTACTGGTCTCCTCATGTCACAACATGGGGGCTCTAAATCATATGCTGATAAAATGTCAGCATGTGTGACCTTTCTTCAGCCGCACTGGAGGTGTTAGGAAACTATTTTGCAGATTAGTAGTTTAGCACATTATCTGATGGTACAACGTATAGGAAGGAAGCGCATTTAGAGAGCTTTTTTTTTTACTAGAAAGTCAGCGAGTATTCAACAGTGTGTGTGTAGGAGAAAGAGTCAGAGAGAGAAAGAGAGAGGGAGAGAGAGTTTGACATACAAATTAAATTCAACCAAGTTAGTGGTTTAACAAGCTATGTGGCTGTGGTGTCCAAAATACAAGTCAAAGACGATGTTACTGTGCTGTGTTTCATTATGGAACTTGACAAACTAAGCTGTATAATTGAGCAACTTTTTTGTGTTAGGCCAGGTAGAAAGAAAGAAAGAAAGAGAGAAAGAGAGGTGCAATAGTACAACTGCACATTGCACCAGTATGAGAAAAAAAAATCTGTGTGGTAACATGAAAAATGCATGCTGCTCTCGTTCTGAAAAGAGTACAATGCATCTACACATAATAAGGCAAAAATGTATTTTGCAGAAATGGTTACTGCCCCTGCCTCTTGAACCACATGTCCCCCCCTGCTGGCCCACGATCAGATCCTGCAGCACCTCCTCTGCTCTCCTGGGCCTCCTGATCTCTGCCCCCACTAACACTCACACTGCTCCCTGTTTCAGTAAGCACAACCTGTCACCTTCACAGCGAAAAACACTGCTTTAAACACTCTCACTAACCCTCATCCCTGACCAAAAATAAGTGATAATATAATTTACTATATATAGTACATTTTGGCACCATCCAAGTGAATTAACATAAGGCATGTTTGAAGTCCCTGTTTTGTTATTTTTAGTTTTCCTCAGCCACCATATTTTTCTTGAATAAAAATCTCACATTCTCAAACACAGAGAGCACTGAGGGCTCTGAATAGCTTTGAGCCAATCAAAACCCAACAGTTTTTAATTGTTAAGCTGCTCAGAACATATTGGGAATAAGTTAACATCTTATTGTGGTGTATTTTAGGTTAGTGTTGCCCTCCTGTTCCAGTGAGAGAGGCAGAATAAAATGTTAGCTTTACTTCACAATAGTGAGGCAGTAATTTACATTCACTCTGATATATAGTCTACCATTTGAATTTCAGCCAGGTTATGCTATGTTGATATACCATATAGTCTAGGTACTGCAATAATAATTCAAAACACACAATACTGCAGTACTTACACATCATAATAGTTTAAAAATAATGATAATATTCAGATTGAAAATGTCCACTCAATATTCAAAAATACAAGTTAGCATTATTTTAAAGAGTGGATTGCATAGGGTGATGTGGCTCACCAGCCCACAAAATATGGAGAGTTTAAAGCAAAGGTTTACTTATTTTTTCAGTTTGGCATCTATTTCATTCTCAGTGCATAATGTCTCTATTGACAAAATCAGCCTACAATACAGGCATTTTTTTCAGTAATATTATTTGGGAGAATATTGATAACAATAGCTCTCAGTGTTACGTGAGCTGCAGTTCACACAGACTGCTGTCTCTCTGTCTGTCCCATCCACTGGCTTTGGGATGGAAATATTAGTGACGTAGGACACAGCAGGCTACATCAATCAGTGGGCAGCCGGCGCAGGCTTGATAGATAGAGACAGACAGATGTTGGGGCGGTACTTGATATTTTTTTACTACGTTATAAGCGACCTCAGATATGTTCTCTCCATAGATAATCAATTTTGGAGACCGGTAATGGCTCGAAAACAGCGCGCGCAGCCACACAGAAATCTTTACGCATCAACTAGTTTTATAGCTTATATTTTGTATTTGATGAGGAGCAGGGCGACGCAGAGCGTTTCTTTTGTTTATTGTCTGCTACCTGGAAAGAATATTAAGGTTATTTTAAATTAGAGGCTTGGCAAAGAGGGTAGATTCAGAAACTCACCCGAATCTGAGCGGGATTGGCACGCCGGGTTGCAGAAAGTTTGTAATCCATTTCTGGTGAATCGCCCGGTTCCAACGAGCCCTCGGCTGCAGCCCGGGCTGGAGCCGGTGCATCGCTGAGGAAAAATCTCCCAAACTCCGATGGCGAGCTGCAGGATGGAATTAGAGCGTATCCAGAGTGTCCTAAACAGTTTTCATGCCGTCCAAGTTGTTTTGACTTTTCAGCATGTAATTACCACACCCTCTGAATCTCAAACTATATCGTAGAAAAAAAAAAAAAAAAAAAAAAAGTTGACAGTGTTTTTGGTTGTCTATAGGTGAGGCACGCTTGTCCCACTCAGCTCTCCAGTTCTAAATGGATATATCATGCTATCTTCATTTGTGATAACATTAGCCTAGTTGTGTGCCCTTTATAAACACTTTATGGTGGGGAATAGTTAGGATGGAGTGTGGGCTACTAATGCAGCCACTAGTGGATTCAGAGCCCCTCCCCTTCACAAGAAGCCATACTAAAAAGGTGTAACGAATCGATCTGCAGTCTCCTTTGTCCCACAAAAGAGGTCACTGAAAACATTAACATTTTAGCAAACTTTAACCCTACCATGAGCTGATCTCCACTGCAAAATAAGTCAGTTTTTTTTTTTTTTTACAATTCTCAACTCGTGATTTAGGAGAAAAAAACAGCTGGGGTGAAACAATTCCACTTGTTTCCAAGGCAGTTTCTCTTGTTTCAGGAGTTTCCTAGAAAATAACAGTCAATATTTTAAAGATTGCACCTCTAGCATCCTGAAAATGATGGTTAATTTAAGAAAGAAAATATATACAATTCCTTTTGCATAAGGAAGCAAGTGAGACTGGCAGCTTCGCACTTGTTAGATGAGAACAGTAGCTTCTAGAAAAGGAAAAAACACTGTTTTTGCAGTGCATAATGGTCTGTTAATTTTGATATACTTTTGGCAACACTGTGTTACTTTGCCATGCAATATCAGCTATAGATTTGTGATTTATTTTTAAGAAAGACTGACAACTTTTTAAATTTATTCTTTCTTTCTTTCTTTCTTTTTCTTTCGTTCTTTCTTTCTTTCTTTCTTTTTCTTTTTGTCTCTTTACCCCAAATGGATCCATATTAGCCCCCACACTGAGAGGATATTTGTTTATTTTGTAGTTATATGATATAGTAGTTAATATAGGATCAGGCCTACAGCTGTCTATATTGCAGTGTAAGTAACACCAATAGTGGAGAGAGTGAAAGGTATGCATTAAATAGCCTCAGTCTCATACATTCACTAATTGTGAATGCGAGTGAATATTTTGCATTTTGCTCTGTGACACACACACACACACACACACACACACACACACACACACACACACACACACACACACACACACACACACAAACTAACCTTAACCCTAACACACGCCAAGCACGTCAACTTCAACTTTGGGGCAGCCTCCTGCTTTAACCCCATCTGCTGTAACCTTGCGAAAGAAAAAAAAAAAAGCAGCACGTGTGTCCAGGAACGGGATTCACACTCCTCCTTGCTTTACTCGGGTTATAAACGCATGAAAGAAAGGCAGAACAATTAAAGGAGCAGATTGACAGGTGGGCTCTGACTGTCAGGGTGACGCTTGTGGAGGGGTGGAGTAAAGGAGAGGCCGGAAAGGCAGCTGGATGTGTCTGTCTATCAGTGGGAGCTGTCTGAACGCACCGCGCATCACCAATGTGTGCACATTTCACTGCGGAGAAAAGAGGGACGCTCGTTGCGCTCTTTAGAATAAAAAAAGAAAACAATAATAACAACATATAGTCCGTCATCCGCACAGCGGGCCCGAGTGCTATGTTTGTTATGAGTTTCTGAGTAATTCGTCAAGTGTCCATGTGAGAACCGAGCGGACACCATTTGTGAGTATTGCATTATCCCTAAAAGCGGCGGGGGTGTTTTCAGAGAGATGGGGTGTGAGCTAATTGCTGTGGGGTATCTCTGTTTGAGCCGAAGCGATGCGCAGACTTGACTGATTGACATAACCGACTAATGTGACACTCTTTTCTCTTCCCTTGTTTCCTCCTCAAGACTAGCGGAGATTTGAAAACGGAGCAGGCACCTGAACGGAGAGAGGGCTACGGTACAGTTTGGACTGATATGCAACATCGTCGAGGGAGTTACCGTAAAACACAAGTGGAGTCCCTTTTCGTTACTTTTTACGCGGGTATTAAGCTTGAAATAGTCGATTGAGGGGTGGAAACCTCTTTTTGATGGAAACGCGGCGCGGGGCTCTGGCAGCTGTCCATATCCCTCCCTGCTACGCTGAAATTTGCACGGAGGTTTCGCCAGTTTTTGACAAACCCAGCTGCAACGAGTTTCTAATCAACAGAAGTTACCAGGCGAAACCCTTTCATTCTAGAAGCCTGATTATTTTTTATTAGTGTAATTTTTGTCACCGGACACGCGATTGCAGAAATGATAAGAAGCGCCTAGAGATAAGCCACTTGCACCGATAGAGAGACTTCTTACCCTGCGGGGAATCTACGCTTCCAGTGTCATTATACCCCGCTGAAGAAAACCAAGGAAACGATATCGGCTTTGATTTTTCTCCGTTGAATCGGTTTCCTCTCCAGCTCGTCCGCTATTTTGAGCTCTGCATGAAAAGTCAAGCGGAAAGTCTTGCAGCAGCATGCCGAGGAGAAAGCAGCAAGCACCGCGGCGGTCAGTAGGTAAGCCCGGCTCTGCAGCCCCTCGCCTCTCCACACACCCAGCACCAGCACGGCCACTTTATTCCACAGCCACAGTAAATAGCTAGGATTATAACCTGGTGCACAGACATACCGAAAACTTTACATAGGGACACACAGGCCTGATATAGACCAATGACACAGCACAGGGGCAACGGGACCTCACAAAGCCTGTAGTGTGCAAACGGACAGGGCAAAACACAGCACAGACTTTATATCACTGTACTAAAGTGTGTGTGCATATACAGTAATGCGTTTAAACTAAACCACATATCAGGTTATACCCCAGTTGAGAAACATCAAAGTAGCTAATCATTTCTAGGAACCCGATTAAGTGTGTCTGATAGGAAACCGGCTATGTTTCATTTACGCAGCCATGCTTAAATGTCAATTTCGCCACTAAGAAATGAACTCTCTCAGTTGCACTTGAGTGTCAATGCTTTAAAGTTGATTCCCACACAGATTGCCAGCATCCAAGTTTTCCAAACAAAGATACCAACTCATCTCAAAGCCTCTTATCTCATTTTTACAGCTTAAAGTGTTTGATGTTTAGTGCCAGTGAGGAGAGAAGGAGAAAAAAAAGAAAGAAAGAGAGAAAAAGGAAAAGAAAAGTGGCGTATTTTCAGCTTGTGTTCCGCTCTGGGATTGCCATCCTTGATTTGATGCTTGATTGATCGCCTGTCATGCGACTGCCTTTGATCTATTCATTCCTGATAAACATCAGTAAATCATTCACCATAGAGACACGCATGCGCCCGGCAGCTGGACTGGCTCAAAAGGATAACTTTTTGCCCCCGTCGAGGAGCAAAGAAAAGACAAATTGAAAGAAAAGTTCTCAAGCGGGATAAATACTTTGCGATTAATACCCAGGGGGGAGGGACGAGGGGGGAGGCAGGGGGAGGGGAGAGGAGGGGGTGCTGGGGCGTATCGAGATCAGAGAGCAGCACTCAAACAGCAAGGGACCTAAAAAAAAAAAAAAAAAACTACAGGGTGGACTAGGTAGGCTATACCTCTAATGGTCACTTCATGTTTCAGATCTGATCTCTCTGCACTTCACTGATCACAAACAAACATTATAAAGCCATTGTGTTTTTTCTTAACATACCAAGATATAAACACAGTTTTGCAATATCATATAGTGAACCATGAGAAGATAAAAATACCATAAAGTGTCATAAGAGTATCATAAACTCACTATTGGGTGCCACAGACTCACTTTTAGTCCTTTTAAAGAATATTATGATACTGCAAAAATCAAGTCAATTTTGTTGACTTTTCAAAAAACTCACTACATCAAATACACCATCACTCCCTAGGAATATTATTATTATTATTTTATTTTACATTTTCCTATTATAAATTGTACATGTCCATCTGAGAAGTCATTTGTTATTCTTGGTTTCAGTGGCTGTCAAATTGCAGCTCAGGGATACTTAAGAGGGTCCCAGGGGATCTTGAGCCAAAAAGTTGAATTTCTTAATCTAATTTCTTATTATTACTCTTGAGATAATATAAGAAGCTGACCATTGCAACTGTGATCATAGATAGTCAGTATTATCAGTATTTTATTTCTGCACCCTCAGTGTTAGGAGGTATGCGGCTGTGCACCACTTAGCACATAAAAACATTTTTTTATTTTTTGTGAGAAAAAGGTCACCTGGGGAAAAAATAATTAAATATATACATATTATTCTTAGAGCTTTGTCAGTATTTCTGCTAATAGATATTATCTTTTGTCAAACAGGCCTTCCATGTAGTCTGCAAGTTGACCAGACATGAACTGTTCTGTGAGAGAATCATATGTTTGCCTGAATTAATTTTCTGTCCCTGGGAGATGTGAGTGATTGACAGGCATTTCCAAATGATGGGAGATAGCCTTTGAAGTTCAGGCGGTAATGACCAAAGCCGAATAAAACAGCTGTAGAATGTTAAGCAGGCGATGGAAATGTGAGGTTAAGCAGACTTAATCAAGGTTGTGACGGCAAGACTTTGAACTCGGTAGGGTTGTAATTTCTAATTGACGCGAGGCTTTAGTGATGGATAGAGAGAAATGGGTTTGAAGAACAAGTCGGAATCATGAAAACGAATCGTGCAGGCTTATACTTCTACCACAAATGGTGATGAAATCCCAAAAGAGAGCGAAATTTAAAAAAAAAAAAAAAAAAAATGTTGGTTTGTCTGATCCAGCCTCTTCTGGTCATTCAACCGAGCTACAGAGTGGCCCCATTCCAGCTCAGCTTTTGAATATTGATTTAATTGTCTGTTTTTGTGACAGACACATACATCACTGGCAGGACTGGTCAATCCCAACTTGGCAGGCATTGTCTCTACATTATTTCCAGTGCTTGACATATGGTCAATCAAAAAAAAAAACTTTTAACAACTCTATTTGCGTGTGTCTGTCTGTGTTAGATTGTGTCTGCTTTTTATGTGAAATATTGCACACACCTATGAATGCAGGCTATTTTTACAATGCATTACTTCATATTTCCACAACCCAGATTTGTCACTTTGGAGTTCCACTGAAACAAAATGTTGCATACACTCCTCAGAGGAAAAAAAAAGGTCTCAATGGCTCTTTGTATGCTACTTCAAAATGGGCTGTGTTTCATCAGTCACAGTGATGATTTTAGTCCCTGTAATGGCGCTGTAGCCTATCTAGTTTATGACCGGTGACAATACATCAGTGTTCTTTCATTTGGAACCGCATTACTGCATCTGTTAGTTTTGGCAGTTCAGTTCAATGCAGTGCAATTTGAGCAGCAGTGAGTTTTGCTGCAGTCATTTGTCGTCATTTTCATAAAAGTGCAGTTTTGGCGTGGAGGTATTTCTCACAGGACCTCGGGATATTAATGAAGTAATATCAAATAACAATTAAGATAGGAATAAAAATGGGGGAACAAGTAAAGACTAACAACAGTACTGGGACAGCAACTTCAGCTCTTGATTATGTGCTATACATTATGGCTTTGGCCTGAAAGCAGTGAGGGAAATGTTTCTGTTAAATTCATGTTCAACATTCTGGGTTAAAACAGTGACAACAGCAGAAAAAAAAGGTCAATTTAATGTCATTGCCCTAGTGACACCTTTGGCTATGTGTAATTGAAATGTTTTGAGTGTTGCCATCTAGTGCAGTGTGAAGCTCCTGCCCACAGGGAAGGGGACTATATAAAGGCTTGAGTCATAATTGCTTTAGTCTAGGGGTTATGTGACCTTTGAACCACTGGCACTGCAACACCTGTGCATAGGACAACACACTGTATGTTTTATGGATAGATAATCAGCAATTAATTTAATTAGCAGTTGTTGGTTATTGATTAGGGAAGGGTGAAAAAGTCAAAGTTCTGTATTTGCCTTGGTATTGAGGTCAGAGTTTGGGGCATTTTAATTGCTGTAGGGAAAAATTGCTATTGCTTTACCAATAGCAAAAGTAAAGACTTTTGCATTTGGCAACACTGGAATGGACTAGCATTTTTAAATGCTGTGTTTGTCGAATTAAACAGTGTCACTTCAAGGATTGAATATATTAGTGATCTTAAAGTTATAATAGAGTTACATTATTAGTGAAAACGTAGCAGCAAAAGATGTTTTTCTACAATTGCTTGTTTTAATAGTCATCCCACACCAACGGCCAGTTCAGGCAGAGAGGAAGAGGTGGAGCAAACACTGCGCAGGATGATCAAATGATGCAGCCTTATAGCAGCTGCCATCTTTATGGTCATGTAAATACAGTATGTTGAAGCAGACACTGAGAAACAACAGCTCACTTCCCATTCCCCCCCTAACAAATGTTGATTTGCCCGGCCACTCTAAGAGTTCAGAAATATTTCATCCTGAGCTGGACTCTCATCGGTTCTGGCAGCAGAGAGTGTGGTTCCTAGGCCGGCGGAGTCAGTGCAGGTCATGAAGGCAGAGTAAGTGATACGCTGTGACACCCTCAAACTGCCTCTACAAAGTGGAATTATATTGTTTCATACCTGCAGAGAGAAAACAGTTCTGTGTTTGTGTTTTCTCACAGGCAAGACTTTAAAAGTGAGGAGGCTGGCTGGGTTTGGCTACTCGCACTGATGCCACTAATTAAAAGTTTAACGCTCTGAACATGAATCAACTGAACTGTATTTAGGTCACAGTCAGAGACTCTTGATGCCGTTCATTTTTTTTTAAACGTCTGTCATTTGAGATCTTTTATAAATGTGCTTTAAAAACTACATTTTGGTGGTATGTTTTTACTTGAATTCTCAGTAAAGCCTGGCTTAGCTCATGTTTAAAGTACTCTGCAGGATTTGTCCAAATTGAAGCCACAGTGTGGTACACGCTGAACAGAATGCACAGACTGCCTCGCGAGGAACGGCTTCTTTATTGACATCAGCGGCTCCCTTATTTTCTCCAAAACAGATCCCCCTTTACACCCACCGCTACCGTCACCACCTCTATGCAAAAGGAGTCTCTTAATTATGACTTGAGGAGGGGGAAAAAAAAGTTGAGCTTCCCTTCTTCCCGATGGCATCGTTAGTCGTGGTCCCTAATTATCCAGGAAGCTGACGGATCAGTGACAGGGCCCCACCGATTAATGCTGACAAATTCAGCAAGGTGTCAAGTCTGCAAGCTGCCTTGATATAATCAACTCGGTGTTAGCCACTTCCCATATCCCCACCTCCACTTGTTCCAGTATAAACTCAATTGTAGTGGGTGCTCACAATGTGAAATGTGACAAATGGAAATCACCTGCATGACTAGTCAAGCCGATATTTCGGTGGGCACAAACATCCTTGTTTAAAAAAAAAAAAAAAGGTCATGAATAGGCTGCATCCTCAAGTTTAGATGTAAACTTTGGTGTTACATAAACTCTGTGCAAGTTTTCCTACTTTGCATTTCCTTTTGATTTCTTTCCCTCTAACAGCGTTTTGGTTTGCTTGACAGACCAGGAGTGCAGTTGTAAACCAGGCAGCAGTAATATCAGTTGTTGTTGTTACTTTCCATTGTAATTTCTCTGCAGAAATTAAACTCGTGGCACCTGTCTGCTAAGAGGCAAACTTTTGGCGGATGACTGTAAGAACTTTGTGTTAGTTTTATCGCGCTAAAGTATTTGATGACATTTGTCAGGAGTTGAGGCTGTGCTGTGAATTTTTTTTTTCTCTTGAAGTCAGTAGTGAATCTGTAGAGAGTACAGATGAAGACAGAGTGGAAAGTGGAAGAAAGGCGAGCATGTTTGGGTGTGTGTCTGTATCACAGAGCAAAGTGGGGAGTTTGTCAAAGTATGTGTGCATGAACATGTGAGAGTATACGTTTTGTCTGTGCGTTGTATGCAATCATGCATGCACGTACATGCATGATCTCACCGGATTTGAGCATAGGTCAGTGTATGTGAAGTATCATTAACAGGTGACATTGACTTAGGGAGTCAATGGACGTATTTGCTGCCCCACACTCCACCACACCAGTAGTTTCATTTGCATCTGAGGTCAGAGCCAGCAGGCCTTCAGGAAATCAAACACAGAAACTCTTACACACACACACACATACACACCACACACTCTGTCCTCATCTTCGTGGAGGTTAAGTGACAAATGAAGATCGATGACTGCTCTTATGGAAAAGAGAGAGTCGCACTGAAAATATGCGGGAATTAGGTTCGCCAAGAGGGTGACGGTGCAAAGGCATTCACCACTGCACCACTGAGGTAAAACTATCCCTGGGCTTAATGAGGGTCTAAGGAAGCAGGAAAACCTGAATTTCCACTCAAGCACATCATAGAAAAAAAGGTCATTTTTAACAGGAATAAATCTCAAAAGCATCTTCACTTTAAATATACCCTCCACATACAGAGAGATAGTATGTGCACTGTTGTAGTGTGTATGTGTGTGTTTTTCATTCACAAACACATCTTTGGTTTGCCATTCCAAACAGAACCGCACAACTGAAACCAAAATCAGTCAAGTGGTAATATGAAAAATAGTGAATCCACGAGAGACAAAAGACATTTTGAAAGAAGATGCACCGAGTGGAAATCACAAATCACTTTTGCTGCAATTGTGTCATATATATATCTCAAAACTAACTTGCCATTGACGCTGCCATGCCTATCATAAAGTGTACGTGCACATGTGCCTCCATGGTTTCTTACCATGATTTATCCAGAATTCGAGGATTAATCTTGCCCAGTTCTTTTGTTTTGCCACATAATAATATCACTATTCAAAGTGTGAAGTTACTGTGAATTGTGCTGCAACCTGAGTGCTATTAAAGCAATGTGACACTATTATCACCAGCCAACTTTATATGGTTGACCTTACACTGGGATGTTTTCACATAGTCACTGTCCTTGGTGTAGCAAAGGATTGTGGGTAGTGAGACATCCAAAGTGGGCCAGCTGCCTTTGCTCTTGCAGACATTAACACTTTGCTGTGTTTGGGCCGATCATTCTGTCACTTTACAGAAAAAGAGGAGCAGAATCTAGAGCAGAGAAAGAAAGAAAGACAGAAGATTGACCACAGTGGTAGAATCACATCAACGTGAGAAACTTGCTGCATAGTCACATGAACAATGGACGGTAATCGCTTTCTGAAAAAGTATCATGCATGTGCAGACATTCAGGCAAAAACATGAAAAGAAACAGGGTCAGAACCTAGACAGAAAGAAAGAAAGAAAGAAAGAAAGAAAGAAAGAAAAAGGAACGGGAAGTCGCGACTTAAACATGGGAAGACTGGAGGCTACAGCACACTCAGAGGTCAGTGTGTACTCAGGGGAGTCCCTGTCTCAGCTGCCTCCGCACTGTGTGTTTCGTTGTTTTCCTTTCTTTTCTCTTTTGCGTGGCATACAGCAGCCCTGCACAGAGCGTAAATACATATTTGTGTATGCTATCATCTGCGTGTGTTAGTGCATGCCTTGTATTTTAGTGTGTGTGCAGGCTACGATCCATTTTGAGCCAGTTTTTTGAACAGCGCCTGCATCCCCGGTGCTTTGAATCCAAAGCAGCGCAATGCATTGTGTTTTCTGCCATTAATTTCTGTGTAAAATGATCTCAGTTTGCTGTTGATGTGTGTGTGTGTACGTGTGCACTGTACACTGTGTGAATGTGTGCTTTTGTTTGTGCATATGTGTGCACTCACTCACATGCCTCTCATCAGACCGGGCCCTTTGTTGACTGATGCATGCCAGACAGATGCAGTTGTTGGACAGAGTGAGTAAGCCTGGGTTGTTTGATGTGATCAGATTCGTCCAAAGCAAAGGGACTCTCCGATTCAAATATTGGTTTCCGCATTTTGCTTGAACAATCGTAGAAAATGCATGGTGGCGACTTTCCCGGTTCTGGACTTGATATATTAGGCAAGAGGTTTCTCGTGTGGTGATCATATAAAAGATCGCCAAATGGCTTTTTAGCAAGAATCGCTCCCGCCTTTGGATCAAACATAACCTGAGCCTGAGGTGTTGCCACAGGAAGTCGTACATTTCTGGGCCTTGACGTTGTTTTTATTTTCTGTCATGAGACAACCTTTGAACATCTAGGTTGAACTAGGGCCGCTAAGAGAGGGTGATGGGTGAGAGAGATGTAGTAAGGAGGGGGAAGAGAGAGAAAGAGGGGCTGTGAAGAAAAGGTATTAAAAGTGACAGATGAACAGGACTTGGGTAGATGTTCTCCTGCAGCAGCTGCGACTGCTGCCATCGCTCTGACAGGTGTCAATTAAGAATTACTGCCGAGGCCCCGTAGTCATTTTTTTCCCAGCCCAGCTGTCTGTCTGTGTGCCTTTGTGAGAAATAACACTTTACCCTTGTCACTGCGTTAGCGCTTAGCCATGGTCGCCCCAGAAAATGAGTGCATGGCGGGCACACTAATCGATAACCAGTGTATTAGCAATTATTTTGGCCATTGATTTACGGTAGGGCAGCGACTCCCACTGTGCTCTTATTAGGTGTTAATTATATGTGCCTGTGCTATGCTACAGACACACATGCATGCTCTGACTTGCAAGGTATATTTTATCCTTAGTGCTATAGATACTCACGAAGACAAACACACACACACACACACACACACACGCAGGTATACATCGTTCAGCTGCTGTTGCTAAGTAGAGTTCCTTCTTTCGTAATAGTCAAAGCGTGGTCCTTGAAAGTGTCCTAGAGGGTGCCCAGAAAATAAAGAATAGTTTAGTGTTAAATTTAATTGAATTTTCCATTTAGGACAATTAAATAATGTGTTGTAAATTAGGAGTTGCCACATTATAGATGTCATTACTAAATTATTATGTGACTTTGGGAGAGTAATATACCATTTTGTACTCAGTTATATCTCAGCGTGACAAATTTTCTCAGATGGAGCTCCGTGGCTACACGTGTGTGTGTGTGTGTGTGTGTGTGTGTGTGTGTGTGTGTGTGTGTGTGTGTAATTTGTGGTTGTCAGTGTGAAATAGTTTGAAACACAGTGTTCTCGTGCACTGTGCTGCCTGGCATGCCATTAACTCCAGCAACAGCAGGGCTCCTCCACATTAGGGACCCTGCTAACGCTTTTTCAAATTTAGAAAGTTTTAATTTTCCTCACCACAAATTTGTCACATGGCAGAGAAACTATTACTGTAATGGCACTTAAGTTTAGTGGCATGATTTGGTAGCCTTGTTAGCATTCCTTACTTACTTTCCACACGATAGCTATTGATGTCAATTGGGAATACTAACAATGATATCATTTTCTAGAGAATGTGTGAATAAATAATGTCTGGTAAAGTCATATTTGTAAAAGCGAACTGCTTTAATTGTATTTTAGGCTCATATTAGGTGCAGGCGTGGCTCCCAAAGTGTTTTTCTGTTTAGTTTTTTTTGGAGAATCTAAAAGAGCTCATAAATTATCTTAGCCGTAATGTGGTCATTTGCTCCCAACAGTTTACTTTTTCCTAACCAGAATAGGAACACTGGGACTGAATGCCAAAGATGGCAAAAATTTGGAATAAGTACATACTCTATTGGTAAATTGGCCCAGTGGTGAGAACCATGTAGACTGAACCATCAAATTGCATGCTTATTCCTTGTTTTTTGTCAGTTGCGTCCAAAGGGTCCTCACATCAGCCTTTGAAAATTTTGCAAAATAAACCTTTCAAATATAGGTGTAACATTTTGTCACTTCAGTCAGCCAGATTAAGAAATAGTATCCTGGGTAGTGGGGGCCATTCAATCTGAAGTCATACACATGCAGGCTCGCGCACATTAATTTACTCATTTATTTGGCTCACGTCCCAATGGAAAAACATCATGTAGCCTGCAATGTAGCCTACAGTCTGTCTACCTCGTTGCCCAGTTTCAAGATGAGGTCTTACAAATGCAGGCTCGACATATAAAATAGCCTACAATGTAGCCTGCACACACCAAAACACACCTGCCCCTCAATGAGCTGTGATCTCAAAACAGAAACTGCTCCTGCACCACAGATAAATATTTTGAATTTTCCCCAATGCATCACAAAAACAATGTATTTGTTCTTGCAGCCATCATTATCGAGTACACAGCTAAAGGATGTGTAAAACAGCTCGCAGCAAACACAAATAAATGCCTGCTGGCACACACAGCAAAAATATAAATAGAGAGATGGATCTTACATTAAAAAAGAATGGATAGCGGCACCGAGGCCTGGGTCTAGGTGCTTAATCTAGTTTGTGTCCTGGTATCCACGGCGACGAGGAGAGGTTATGTCCTGCTTTGTCACAGGATGTTGCGAAGGAATCTGGAAAAAAAATTGCCTATTTAGATCCACAAACAGTCGAGCAGACAGGCTCTTTTGTGCAACTTGTTGCTTTTCTGGCTGGCGGTGTCATTTACGGCAGAAAATCCTGCTTTGCACTCAGCAGACGTGAAACGTAACCCCAACTGGCTACAAGAAGTCTTTGCACTGGTTTGCCCGGAGACATGCTCTGCCCTACCGTCCCACGGCCTCCCTGGCTGGTCCACCTAGTGCTTTAGTTCGGCTGCATATAAACTCAAGGCCTCCAGCTCTCGTGGCCAAAAGTGTCTATCGAGAGGCTTTAGGATCTGGATCAAGTCCAGCACCGACAGACGCCTGGTTAGACCGGTAACCACCACCTCATAAAAGCGAGGCCTGTTAATTTTCCCTCTGCTGTCTATCAACTCTCGCGCACCGCTCAAGAGCTTTGCAGGATATAGCTTGATATGACAGACATAAGTGAAAATTAATGTATTTTTGAATAATTATTTGCTCATTGAATACAGGTCATAGTAAAGTTTTCAGTGTAATTTGCTTGCAACAAATTATTTTAACAAAAGGAAAAGCCTGAGGATGCTCACCTTAAATCAAACTCCTTTACTTAGGCTTGTTTTACCAATGAGCCTTCTTCAAGATTACCTTAATTTGAAAAAAAAAAAATTCTTGAGACTTCTCAAATGTTACCTTTTAGGGCTTTCAGGGGGTTTCAGCTGTCAATCAGAGGGTCTCAGACCTCCTGGGACGCCCCATATTTCACACTATACCTATATGTTTTGGTAATTGCACACTGCTGGTGTTTTGAAGAAGAAGAAAATGAACATATACTAAATCTATGCAAACAGACCACCAACTAGTGGTAAAGTTTTTTTTTTTTATGGCTTTAGAGCAGGGATGCATATATGTAGAGCATGTGGTGCAGACTTTGGCAAGAGCTAACGCTGTATATCACAAGAAGAGAGGGCGTTATTACATGGCAGCAGATAAAAGCTGGCCTCAGCATATTGAAACAGCACTTGGCGCAATTGGACAAAAGTCAGGAGGTGGAAATTTCTGTCCCCCCCAAAGGAGTGTTTATTTAACTGATAAGGTGGGTTGAAAAGCAATGAATATCATTTTTTGGACAACAGTTTACTGGAGATAAGCCATCTGGGAATGGGTACAGTTAACAGATGACACTTCGTCCTTGAGAGCGGACGCAGGGGCAGGTCATGCTGCAGCCTGGTGTAGCGCCACCGCCATCTCTCTTTCCCCTCCTTCCCTCCTCGTCTTTATCTCAGCCTACTCCCTCTCTTCCCTCCTCGTTTTTTGGGATTACTGGCCCCCTCTCTCTCTGTAAGCCTTTTCTCATCTTCCTATCTGTCATCAATCTCTATCTTACTGACTCAATTCTCCTCTACCCTACTCATATTTTCTTTCATCTCCCTCCCTCCCTCCCTCTCTTTCTCTCTCTCTCACTCACTCTCTTTTTCTCTCTCTCCCATCTATCGCTTTCTCACTGGATGCTCAAGAATCACTGAACTGGCTACAGGAACATGAACTCAAAATCGAAAACGGAGAGCATAATCCACTTCTCTTTTAGGCTCGCCGGCCTTGTTCTCATATTTCAAGAGCCCTTTTTTTCCCCCCCAATAGTCTTTCAGTGACATTAGGCACATGCAGTCACACACTTGAGATGTAAAAATTTGAAAGGTCAAAAAGCAGTTAAGTCTTGTATTATCTCAGTTGGAGGCTAAACACATGACAGTCACATACTTGCCACAAACTATTTCCACTCCTGTTATACAGTCAGTTATTCATAAAACGTGCTGCACTGCAAAATGAATCAAAGCCTATTTTGTTGGTGTGACATAGGAATTAGATAGTGTTCAGTGATGTATAGTGCTTTCATACAGAGAGCACCATACATGGGTGAGGCTAGGCAAAACAAAAACTGTAATGTGGACGGCTGCTGCACACCACTTGATAGGCACTTGAAAGGGGATATAATGTCATGGGGTCTCAAACGAACAACACCACATGTTCCTCTTAAATTCCTCCCAAATCTTTCTTGAGCCGCTGTGTTGTCTCAGACAGTGACAATCACAGGGGGTATAAGCCCAGCTCTGTCCCTCTAAGTCGTCTGTCTCGCAGAGAACAGCAGGGGGCCTCTTGTAGGCCCAAACCCCTCCCCTGTCAGTCCGTCTGATGTCTGCCACTCTCGTCACTCAGACCTGCACACCAGACCAGCAGTCTGTCTGTCTGACTGACGGACTGACTGACATCTGTTTGTCTGAATGGAGATGCAACTTTTGTCTCGTCTACCTGGTCCAGCTGCCTCTGGTGTTACCGTGATGCATTATTATGGGGTGTCAAGGCCCTCATGGTAACCACAGTGACAGTGTAACTACCCAACAAACACTTTGACGCTGAACAGATGTTGATACGGTGGTCTGCAGCCACACTGAAAACACGTTAATATACCACCAAAATGCAGTTCCTCATGTAAGGTAACAATATTGTCTCATCCTGGTAAGACCAACCACAACCACATGAGTAAAAGCATGTCATGTTTTGGGACTGAAATAATCATGGGTTTTACTAGCACTACAACATGTTAGCTCATGTTTTCATAGGTACTGCTGAAGAGTCAATCAAAAGGGGCGGGACAAATAAAAGTGAGGTTCTGATTGTAGCGCTCCACTCCCTAATCCCTGGCAAAACTGCTTGTTTGATTCAGGAGGAAAGAGCCGTTTGGCTTCTCTCTGCATAGAAAAAAGATACTTACAGCTTCATGATATTTTCAAATCCCAGTGATGATGAAAAAAAAAAAAAACATTTAAAGTTACATATTTTGGTTTACCATCCTTGAAATAGATTTTTTTTTGCTGCACCATAATGTAAAACTACAAAGAAAATCAGAGTTTGTTTGGGTTGTTGTTGAACTTAGCCACTTTCTCCATGTCAGCATTCGTGATGTGTTTCTGGATACTTTCTAACTAGTCTATTTCTGTGTGTCTGGGAGTCTTTTTTTTTTTTTTTTTCTACTTTTACCTGCTTGCTGCTGCACCTTGCTGAAGGTCTGTCTAATATGGCTGTCATTGTGCTGCATACCATACATATATTTGGAAGTTTCCATTCATAGTCCAAGAATGGACACTATCCCAGTTTATCCGCGTCTGTGTTATGAATCATTCCCACTCGTGTGTGTTGTTCTTTTTCCACACCCTCTTTTCGGTTTGTCTCTTCGTTTCTCTCCAGACGTGACTCGAAACTCGGGGCCTCATTCTTAAACAGGTTGAGCGACTGTTCTCTCATTTTATGAAAGGGACAAAGAGCCATGGGCCAGCCATACCAGGCCAGTTGAGCTGCAGGCCTACAGACTTGACTCAGCAACAGTGCTTGACATCCAACTGGACTCTTAAAAACCATGGTTATTTATGTAACGTCTTCCACGGAGTAAAAAGCGGGGGGGAAAAAAAACTTGTTTCGCTGCTTTTTTTCTAAGTGACAAAGAATGAGTCATGCGCTGTATGCAGTTTGGACAGGGGATCTGATAGTGACCAAATACCAGAGGGGGCTCCAGTATAATCGATCCAGCAAACAAGCTGAGGGCGGACAACTAATGGCAGCTTGGAAAGGGAAACATGGCTGGAACTTCCCATCACTGGCTGATATTGTAAGCCTCTCTCTCTCTTAAACAGAGAAGCGATCCTGCTCTGCTGCCAGCCTCAGCACATCGCCCCAAAATAATTTCTCCTGCCCCGAAAAGAAAATTTTAGACCATCCAAACTTGCCTGCGAACCTGTGCTAAACAGCAGGCCATGTGAGCAAATCACAAATGGTGGATTGGTTCTCAACTTTCATCACGAGGAAGGAAATTAATTGTGTGACAGGCAGCTCTGCTTGGGAAGAAAATAGTTTCACATATTTTGTTCTGCTACACCGTTATTGATCTTTACTGTACATGAGCAGCAAAACAAATTATGCTTTCATAGCGTGCTACAGAACTATTTTTAAAACTACTGTTGGACATTTTTTTGCCAGACAGGGGAAGTTACTGTGGAACTAGTGCTGATCACATAATCCTGTGTGAGTGAAAATGTGTATCCCCCTCCTTCCCTTCTCTCCCTCTCTCTCACTTGCTCTCTCTCTCTCTTGATATGTGTGGATCTATTATGTATGGAGGAGCTGAGTGTCTACATGACCAGGGCCAGAGAGCTAGACAGGACTGAGTGAGGCACCATTGTGTGTGTGTGTGAGAGAGAGAGAGGAGGGCAGAAAAGAAGCCATGGAAGGAGGGGCATAAAGGGGGTGAAGAAAAAAAGAGGAGAAAAAGAGAGTGACAGCAGACAAAAAAGAACCGGGGAGGAAGGGGCAAGGGAGGGAGGAATGAGGGAGTGGAAAAAGAGGAGGCAGAGCGACTGAGAAAGAGCGAAGGAGTGAAAGAGAAATGACTTGAGGGGTTGAGGGATGGAGGGAGAGGTGAATAAAGGGGAGAGAAAAAAGTATGGAGATGATGGTGAAGAAAAAAGAGACAGTGAAAGCAATAGGATCGAGGAGGGGAGAGCGAGAGAGAGAGAGAAAGGGAGAGAGAGAGAGAGGGGAGGATGTCACCCATGGCTGCCACTCATCACTCACAGCTTAATGACGCTGTTTTTTTCCCCTCTCCCGCTTTTTTTTTTTTTTTTCCATGGGAGAGGGGGAGGGAGCTCGGCCTGCACCCAATCAAACGGGGTCATTCAGAGTTCACAACCTCCAGGTGGGACCGTCCTCCACCAGGACAGTGTGTTTTTGTATATATGTGTGCATCTGCGCCTGGATGGGGTGTTTTATACTTTGAAGGGATCCGGTCTGGACCAGGAGTGTTTTGGGCTAGTTAGACCAGTTCTTTTTTTTTTTTTTTTTATTCTATGGTTTAGGTTAACGTTTAGGGTAAGGGTGTGAGGTGGAAGTCATGGTGAGCAACATTAGGGAATGTAGTTATAAAAATAAAGCAATAATATGAGAGAGATGGGCGGATTAAATGTTCTATGCAAAAGTGAAATAGAAGAAACATAAGACATTTTGGTTAAGTTTGGGCAGTATCAACCCAGCATTCCAAAGAAGTGACTCATATCTTATTCTAAATTGTTCTTCTAAAACCTCCTGAATTAAATGTTTTATGTACAGTCATACCACATTAGTCAAATTTGTTGTATGTGTAATCAAAATGACCTAAGCACAGTGTTACTGTTAATGTGCATCTGTTCAACTTTTATAGGTAACTCGCCTCAAGCTGTAGTGTAACTTTTTAAATCAGTATTGATATAAAAAAAAAAATTTAAAAAAAGGCATATGCTATACTGTGTATACTGTATATTGCATGTGGCCACAAATATGGCAATAATCAATATTAGCTGGTCCATGGCTAATTTTGTCAGGAAATATCACAGTTGTTTTCAAGTTTTTGTAGACGGTTCTTTAAACACGGTTAGGGTTTTTATGTTTTCTGCTTGTCAGCCTCTGTGTGTGTGTGTGTGTGTGTGTGTGTGTGTGTGTGTGTGTGTGTGTGTGTGTGCTGGTTTGCAACAGCAACCAGTGTCTGCTGCTTCCTTCTGAGGTTGGCCTGATTGCTATTGCAGCTTTGGAGTTTTGATTTTATTTGTGTAATCTGTGTGTGTGTGTGTGTGTGTGTGTGTGTGTGTGTGTGTGTGTGTGTGTGTGTGTGCGTGCGCGCGCGCACCTGTGCATGTGCTCAGCTTCACTTGTCCTCTCACTCATTCCCGTTTCTGGGAAGCATCAGCCGTTTAAAACTCAAACGGCAGGCTTTTTTCCCTCACTCTCCTCCTCGCACCAAATTTGGGGAACAGCTGGGGAGGCCATGACGATGATTTGTCTCCCTCTGCCCGTCTTCCTGACAGGTTGAGAGCATGCACACTCACACACACACACACACACACACACACACACACACACACACACACACACACACACACACACAAGGATACACACATACAAACAAATGCCTAGGCACATGCACACTCTCACTAACTCAGGCATTTACAGACACTAAAACAGGCACATAGACACACAATTACACATGCACTCAATATCAAAGACAGACAGACACTTACACACACACACACACAAACACACAATCACAGACACATACCCCATATAAGAGGCCATGTTCTCGGGGGCGCTGCCAAAACACTCTGATTTCCTTTAGCCTGGGCGGCCATACATCAGCTCGGGGCCTCCCAGCCCGGATGGCAGGGGCTGACAGAATGACATGTGTCATTTATCAAACGAGGGGCGCCAGGCCTCAGGAAAAGAACAGACCGCCGCGTGACAAAGCCCCCCGAGAGCTAGCTCTCCTCCACTGCAACGAGAGGAGTGTGTCATGGGATAGACACTGACAAATCTGCAGAGATAGAATACACACGGATACGCGCTAACACAAACACACAACGCGGAGGAAACACACACTGCGAGGTGCTTCTAACACAGATGCAGAGCGGTGATTACATATTACGTGCAAGCTGTTCGAGACACATTTGAATGCCTTTAAATTGAGATCCTTTTATATATGTTAAATATGTGTCTTAAGTATTTTTCATACACTTAGGTGGTACTGACCAAATCAAATACCTTTTTGAAGGGATGACTATGGGTGCTTTTGATAAACAATCATTAATAATGTGGGTATGATAACCAAGCAGGTAGAGGCAAATAATAGAACAGCTAGTTACTAAGTTCAGAAGACTGCAGCCTTTTAATCCAGGAAAAGACAACACTTACATGTGTCAAAAAATTATATTCAAAATCCCAGATGATATGTAGTCATGATTTGATATAATGTTGATTTATCACCCAGCCCCTCACTTGCTAAACCAAGGTTTTGAGTAGGCTGGCAGTATACTGTACATACAAATACAAACAATATGCTTACCTGCACGTTTGCCCACTCACACACGCTCACACACACACATATTGCTGCTGTAGCCAGGAAAGGCACAGCCAAAGCCTATCCTGTTGCCAAAAGCAGGCCTGACTGTGTTTGTGTCCTTGTTAATGAGTGGTCACCAGCCACCGAAAGCCACTCTCTTAGTTGGCAAAACAGCTCCTTTTCATTTCCCTTCATATCTGCGCCCCCTCCTCCCCAATATCCCTCTCGTTTTCTCTTTCTCTTTTTCATCATCTCTCCCTCCTCCCCTTTTCCCGTCCCTCTTTGCCTCCTCTCCCCTATTTACTCCGTTTCTCTCTCTCTCTCTCTCCCACAGCCCCCCCCCCCCCCCCCGCTTACTCTCTTCTCTCGCCCATTCATTTGTCTTCATAAGCCTAATTTATTTTCACTGCCAGATGCAAGCTGACAGGCATCAGTCTCTCTCTCTCTCTCACACACACACACGCACATGCAATACACACACCTGACCTCCTGACATGCATGCAGGCAAATACACAAACACAGAGTGCTCTCCCTCTCTCGCTCGCTTTTCCCCTGTCTCGCTCTCTCTCTCTCACGCACAGATACACACAGTTCATATTACCTCACACTGTTCTGAGGTCAGCCCTGCAGTCACATACCCTCTGTTTTACCCCTGTCCTCCACCCCTCCAACCCCCCAAAACCCTACCATTAACATTACTGAAGATGGATGTGTCTTTATAGCGGAGATTGATTGCGGATATCAGAGTTATGGTGCCATTTATGTGTGTGTGTGCGCGTGTGTGTGCGTGTTAGTGTTAGATAGAGGGCACTTTGGGAGGCTGCACTGAGGCTGAAATGTGAGGGAGGCAGGCTTTTCTCCCATCTCTGTTTCCAGAACCTTCCAGCCGTTCGTTGTCTGTCCTCGGTCTGATATTATACTCTGTTGAAGGATTGCTTCCTCTCTTCCCGTCTCGCTCCCACTCTTTCTCTCTCTCCCTCTCTCCCTCTCTCTCTTTGACTATGAAGCTCTTCATACCCATTGTGCACGCACACACATCTGCGTAGACACAGAAATACAGTAAGGACAATTTGCATATGGATAGTAGTGCTTTCTGAAAGCAAACAACTTAATTCACTGACTTTAACCAGCCGCCCTTTTTTGACCCTTTCCTTGTTAGTTTATTGCCATGGTCATCAAGAACAAAAAACATACACACTCACACAACCGCTGCATATGTGGGTTTGTTTTATTTTCATCCTATTCAACATGCATGAGGTCTTAAAACATTCAAATGAAACAGTCCAATCATAGTAAAACCTTGCTTAGCAGAGCGTCAGACTTCAGCACTAACTAGCCAAAGCGACGGGCAGAATGAGAAAGAAAATGTGGTGATGCGTAAAGAATATTAGATTGATGGCGCACAAATGTTTTTGAATTTCCCCAGCGACGCATTCAGCTAAAAGCATTTAAATGTTTTGGGATCTTTCTTCGTCCTGAGGGTTTGTGGTTAACCATGTTCTAATTTCCCCAAAGTGTTTTCCTCATTTTAAAAGTCGAGGATTTCTTTGATTTGTCTGTCTGAGCGCAGTTGGAAGGCTAGCCGCGATGTAGAATCTGTATGCTCTCACGAAAATCTGGAGCTCAGGCTGCTGTTTTTTTTTTTTTTTTTTGTGGATCTGGTGTTTGGGTTGTTTTTGAATGCCTTACCATGAAGTTCATAAGGGTCGAGTGGACTTGATGGGATGTTTTGCTCCAGCAGGACTTGTGTGTGTGTGTGTATGTGTGTTGGTGTGCGCTCATGCACGTGTGTGTGTGTGTGTGTCCACAGTTTTCGGGGGCTTCCTTCCTGCAGAGAGTAAACGCTTAGGTTTCATGGAAGTGTGTGCACATACACATCGCTCTCTGTCTCTCTCTTTCTGTTTTGTTCCTCAGCAGTGTACAAAGTGGATGGCCTCTGTGAATTGAGGGGAGGGCTGACAGCACGGAGAAGGTTGATTGATAGCTTATTGTGCAACCGGACTCGGCTAGACCGAACTGGTTAGGTTGTGACCCTGTTTTGGCCCTGTGCCCTCTCATTTTCTCTTTTTATTTTCTCTTTCTCTTCCTCTCCTCGTCTCTGTTCCCTCAGTATCTCCCTGTTTGGGTCATTCATGGCCACACTCACACATAAACAGTGCATACAGTACTACACGCATACACATGTAGACTATAAACGCTCTCCCTTAAAACCTTCTCCCACTTTTTTTTTTTTTCCTCCAGCCCCCCTTTCCCTTTTCTTTGCCGCACAAAACTCATCATTCCCGCCATCATTCATTCTCTCCTGTTTCCTTTCTTCCTTCCTCTGCCCACTTTGTTTTCTTTGTCTGTCCTCCTTCGGGACAGGTTTTGTCCCATGAGTCATTTCATCAGGTTTCATTTTACAGCCCCTATTCATACAGTCTGTGACTATCCCAAACACTGGCCACTCTCAAGAAACACCCCTAAAAGAAGCCTCCCAGACAAATCTAATGTCACTTTTGATTCTTTTTGTTGACTGTTGAGTTCGCTGGTCACCAACCAGCTCTCGCCTATGGGGAAATTACTGATGACCTTGTATGGCAAATTCAGGAAAGGCAAAGTTAGTTCAAACACAAGGCACACTATAGTTTCTATTGTGGTGCAGTGTGTGTTTTTTTTCCAACAATGATTTTCTGCTCCTATTCTCCCCACAACCATAGTGATTTATGGTAATTATCTATCTTTGGGGTCATCCATCAACTGGTTGTTGCTAGGCGATGGGAGCAGCTGTTGTTTGGTCAGGGAAGCTCCACTGTCAGGGGCAATGCAGGTGAATAGCCTTATGTTTTGTTAGCATGTTGATTTCAGTGCTCAACATTTCAGCGGCACACTTTCGCATTATGCAAGTAAAGCCTGTCTTTGACTAAACTGAAATGGAAAACGTTAAATAATCTGGGTGTTCAATAATTACAGATGATCCAATCAGTCCCCAAACCAGCAGATTATGAGATTACTCAAATTACAGGATTGGCAATAGCCATATCCCGATTGGCCGGTTTGAATTTCATAAAGCTCAATCCAAAGTATTTCAACTGAAATCTGAATCCAAACACTACAGCTTGCCCAAAACAAACATCTTATCAATGGTAAAGAGGCCAACAACATTTTTTCTAAAAGACGTCAATTAAAAAACTGGCATCTGGCTGACATACATTGAATCAGTACTTGGCATTGAGTTAGTAAATCTCAGCCGCATGATCCCTAATTAGCATTAGCAATGCTTTATCTGTACTTTGCCTAAAAACAAACCAGATGGTTTGAAATGTCGCTGTAACACCAGAGCAGTGTTAGATAGCTGGGTGTGGGGTTTGGCAGAATCAAGCAGAAAGGGGAGGGATCTGTGGTGCCGATGATCTAATGGCAGTTGTTTCATCTCAAAACAAGCACGCACTGACAGTCCAGGGAAAAGGTGATTTATAGACCACAGTCACTGTCACGGCGTGTCAAAGCTGGCTCACAGGAGACCTGGACAAACAGACACAAAGAGAAAGACAAATAAGATAAACTTGCACAGCAATGCAGGGAAGAGCTGGAAATGCTTTTGCTCTCCAGAAATAATGGCTGCGGTTCTTCCGTTTTTTCCCTTTTTCCCCCTTCATCACTGATCTGTTGTGTGAGCTGCTATCATTTGATCTCTCTGTCTGTATCACTTTCTCTCTCTCTCTCTCTCTTACTCATACACATACATACACACATGGTGGACAAATGAAGCTAAGCCAGAGGTAAAATGCACCGTACATGACACTGTTTAAATAGGCTATTAGCATAATATGAGTTCAAGTAATTGCAAATGACTGGGAACGTATGCACAGGCCCGTAGGACGTTTAAAAGTTTAAGGAAAAGTAATTTAGGTCTCACTTTGTGTCAGGATGGATGTGATTGATCAAAGGAAAGGACAATGATGGGTGAGAGTGAGTATCCATTTTCCTTCATTTTGCCCTTCATAGCTCAATCCAGTGCAGCACCTCATAAGAACCTAATGCAGAAAGAAAAGAAAAAAAAGGAAAGTGAGAAGCATTCAGTTTTAATTAACCTTTGAAAATTCATTTCATGTACGTTGCTACCACCAAGGTGAGCAGACGCCAGCGCTCGTCTGCCCGGACTGAATGTTTTGTTTTCCCCACCGGAAGAGTAGTGGAAGCTGAGAAGGTGGATTTGTACAACACAGCAGCTATTAAAAGCCCCGGAGCTATTGTGCCATATGGTGGACTATTCACTATTCCATGTGGGCAGGGGAGGGCGGGGTTGGGGTTGGGTGGGGGGTGGGAGGTGGGGGGCTGTTAGGTAGGCTTTTACATGTCTGGTCAAAGAAGCCGCTGGTTAAATTAGGGCTCCTACACGGTATCCGTGGCAACACCTATCAGTGTAACTTTGCACGGTGTTGTGGGGTTTGCTCTGTGTAGAACAAGCACCTGCATCTCACCCTGCAGAAAGATTGACAATCAACATTACAATGGATCTGTCTGATTATTAGCATTTATTAGATTCTGGCACATCTTTGGTCATTTAAAAAAAAGGGGGGGAAACAGAACATTAATTTGATTGATTACTCTATGAAGCAGTTCCAAAGGTTTTTTAAAAAATTATAATAGGGGTAACAATGCAGATCTCCTCAAATAATATCTCTGATGTCTGATGAAAAGCCCTGGTAATTGGTAGTTCTTATGTCTCCAGTCTGAGAGGAGCATATTGGTCTGTGCCAGCTTGCCTCAGTGAGCGTAATCCACAGAGTACTCCAAAGATACGGTGTCAGTTCCTCTGAAACCCCGGCTACGACTATCCCAGAGAGAAAAAAGAGCAAGAATGAAGAGGAAGGGGGAGAAGAGAGAGAGAGAGAGAGACAGAGAGAGAGAGAGAAATTGCCTGACATACTAAGCATTACCATAATTGGCTTTTCTACATGATAGGACAGACAAAATAATAATGTCATTTTATTTACAGCCATCTCTCTCTCTTTCTGTGTCTCTCTCTCTGTCTACTGAAACACACACACACTCATGCACGCTGTACAGGTCAATGACACACACTGATCAGGCCTGTCCAAAGCCATCAGAGGTGAGTGGCAGGGAATGGAGGGGCCGGTGACAAAGCGAAACGGGAGAGAGAAATAAGACTGCCACGCCAGAGCTCCCGTTTTGAAGGGCCGCTAAACGGTGTGAGGGAGCCTCGCCGTCTGCCCGCTCGGAATAGAGCGCTCGGCCACGCAGGGTAAATCAGCAGGGTGAAAGCTGGCGGAATTGGACATTAGCACTGCAAATGAGAGCCGGGATTGCCCTCTTCTCCGAGACAACATGAATAAATGAAGAAGGTTGAAAGGGGGCAAGTGTGTGTTTGCGTGTGTGCACACATAGGTTTGTATGAGAGACACAGAGAGAGAGAGAGAGAAAGAGAGAGATAAAGAGGGAGAGAGTTGTGTTGATAGTGCCGGTGCTATGTCATATTAAAGTTTTCTCATATTCTCGCATGCTGTTTCATAAAATGAGTCAGGTTATGTGTGTATTGTTTTAATTTGGGGTTTGGGTCTCAACATCTCACAAAATAGTCATTTAGGCATTACTGTTGATCAAAAAATCCTCTAAAACCCCATGCAGATTTTGTGCTATGGAGCAGTAAAAACCTTATTGCACCTTTTATTTAGAAAACTGTGTATGTGTGTGTATTAGGAGTATTTAAGCAAAGTCATTGCTGTCGATCTGCAATTAAGTCAAATCCCTGCAGGTATTATACTCATGTTCTGCTTTGGAACAATAAAAATCATATTGCACCTTTACATAGAAAATGAATACGTTCTTATTTGTTGCAGTGTTATCGTTTTTTCCCCTGTGTCTCCCCGTCTCAGTTGCGGTTGTCATGCTTGTATCAGTGCATGTGATATGTGTGTGTCCTGCCTGCTGCGTTTGTTCATATCTGTGGCAAATCAGAAAGTGTACAGGAGCAAGGTGCTGTGTTTGCATGTGTGGGCCGCACAAGGCTTCCTGCCTTGTGGGTGGGATGGAGTTTTGAGGCGAGCTGGGGGTGGGGAGGTAGCGGGAGCGGGGGGCAGTTGTGTCCGACTGTGGTGTCACCTGTCTGCAGCAGGAAGTCCTGGGCCCTGGGCACAACAATAGTGACAGGCTCCTCTCCAGACGCAGATGGCTTCGCTTTCCCCCCACCAGCCAGCACGCATCCCCTCCTGCACCTGACACACTGTGACACTGACACACACACACACACAAATACACACACCACACACACACTGAGACATACCTATCTCTCACACATCTCACAAACACAAAGACATGGCACAAAAAATCCACTGCTTTGTCTTTTGTCTCTCCTAATATCTTACACTTAGTTTGTTTGATGCTGTTTAACTTGTTTCCCTGTCATGTTTTTTTGTCAGACATGCACGGACACACACACACACACACACACACTCTCAGACGCGCGCACACACACACACACTCACCTCTTGTTAGCTGGTCTAAACACATCTTTTCTCCTCTCTTTTCAAAACTTCCCCTCTTTTTCCCTATCCTCTCTGGCAGCACAAAGTGGGCTTACGTTTTTGACTGACAACCACAACAGACACCTTCCCCCTCGAACCCGGTTTTAATCCCCCCCCCCCATCCCTCACTCCCTCCCTCTTCTCTTCCTCTTTTGTTCTGAGTGACGCTCGAAAGCCGCCGTGTCAGCATCTTTTCCATCTCTGATTGCCTTATTAGCCGGCGGTGGCACCCGCAGCTTTTCTGACACAGATGGTGAAGGAGGAGAGTCGAGCGGGGGAAAAATGGCTGACTTCTGTTTGTTGTTGTTACTTTCCCCTCCCACCTCTTCTCAGGCTTGTTTGCGTGGACACTGACACCTCAGGCTGACACTGACACACTCCTGACACTGACGCCTGTCAAGGAAACATACGGAGGATGGCAGGGAAAGACTAGCATTTTTGTGCAGTGTGTGTGTGTGTGTATGTGTGTGTGTGTACTGCTGTCAGGTTTCTTGCACATTGTCAGCTGCTTTGTCTTTAGCTACTCTCACCATATTGACTTTAAATAAGAGAAATTTTGCATCTACTGCACATAGATAGGAAGGACAAGGTGGGATGAGGGAAATGTGTACAGTGGTATTGGCAATCGTTCAAAATATTGTAATTTAATGGATAATTTAATGAAAATATTACATGTTTCTGTAACATTATAACCTGTGTGTTTTTTATGAGAGCAAAACAGGACTTGTTTAAGGATGTCTTCATCTTCATATAACATAGCTACTTCAGCATGCATGCGCACGCTAATTGTGCTCTCTCTCACACATACACACACACACACACACACACACACACACACACACACACACACACACACACAAGACAGAGTTGCAGCTGTTGGACCTCCAGGTTTTCCCAGGCAGCAGTAACTGGCACCTCACAAACATCAGGTATTATGTCCATTCCGATTATGGGATAGAGAGCTACATGCTGTTTGAAGCTGACAGCACATCTGCCTCCTCACTGGAGACTGATTCTGGCACCTCAGACAAGCATCTTATGAGGGATGGATTGGGGGGAGCTAACCCTCTATTTTTTCCCGCTCTTGCTGCCTCTCTGTAATATTTTCCTCTCTTAATCTGCTCTCGCTATCGAAATGATTTTATGTAAATGAAAATATTTTCTCTCTACTATTGTAGCACAACTATATCAAGAGCTTTAAATTGCAAACATAGCTTCTGTTTGTGTAGGTCAGCTTTAAGACTTGGTTGAAAGAGAAACAGGTCATTTCAAAGCAGTTGTAAATGGGCATTTTATGATTTGTGTGACATTGAATGATATGCTAGATTAAAAAAAAAAAAAAAAAAGGAGAGAGCAAGGGCAGCCATTTTCTATTGATACTGTAAATCCCTCTCTCTTCTTTTAAAATGGCACACTTGACTCTGTGAGTACAAGGGGAGCATAGCAGTGACAACATGACTTGTCATGTCCACTGGCCATTTCCTAGCATCACGCTGTGAGGACTTCCACAACTGATGCCAACTTGACTCCAGCCAACCATGGTTTGGCAAGCCTGAAGCAGCTGGCATTTTCCCCTACTATCTCTTATTTGTGAATCCGTACTATGTGTGGCATGTTAGTAACATGGTGCAAATCAAAGTCACAAACAGATCTATAGCCTCCTGACAGCAGCAAAATACATAATGATATACTGGATGATATACTGGATTCAACTGTGTAGACTCTATGACTGTGGGTTTGTGTGGCGTTTGAATCTGCTGATAAAGGAGAAAGCCATTCATAATTGACTTTTGTTTTTGAATATTGTACTGAAATTCACATATGCATGTCATTAAATCATCCATAATTTATATTACTTCTTGGTATATCCTGTGAAGGAAACATGAAATTGAGTTTCCACATTATATCACTGATGCAGTTTTTTTTCTTGTATTTTTTCATTTTTATCACGATCAGAAATGTCCTCAGTTCTATAGTGAAGTCAAAGACCTTACCACATGATTAATACGTATCATCTCTTTTGAGGAGTTGTTCTCTGCGTAATTTGAAATTTTGCTTGTTTTATAGTTTCTAAACTAAGGAGAAATATTTCTGTAGCACATCTCTGCTTTCTACCCTTGCTGAGCTGTAGTGTTCAATAGCTTCATTAGGCCATGCAGTGAAGGGGACTATCTATCATTGTCAAGATATGGATGTTTGCCACTTTATTATTGCAAACCTGTGTCCTCTGCCGGGACTATTGACAAAAATCTCTTTAGGATTATTGCACTTACCACCCTCACATAGTGACGGAAGCAGTTAAACAGAAATATGATTTCAAGGCAAAATAAATATGCACAGTTTGAAGCATTGTAGTCTATACAATATGTGTGAAAATATTTATAAATGGATATCTAATGTAAGCTTACCCCTCTGTTGTCTTTTTTTTTCAGCTTATGGGCCTGAAGATGATTTTAAGGTTGACAAAATCGATGAGGAGGAGCACCTACCAGATGACGGCCTTTCTCTAGATGGCCAAGATGCAGAGTATCTTTTCAATGACGATGAGGATGCAAGAGATCGCTACAGCTGCCAGAACTCTCCATTCAGCAATGGCACTAATCCAGATGCTGGATACGCCTCTCCCCTCAGCAACACCAGTGATCAGCTGGTTGACTTTAAGACCGCTTCCTCCTTCAGAGATGTTCAGGACAAGGTAGAAGAAAGGCTGGTTGGGGAGAGCAGGGAGTCCATCAATGGTATGTCATTGCAAGATAGCCTGGCGCAAATGAAAACTGTCTATGCAAACCTGATTTCAGATGCCTCCTGGTCCAGCCTTGCCCTGGACATGCTCAAAAGTAAACAAGTGAACAATTTCAGAGCTAGCAACAGCAATGGAAGCAATCACAAAGGGAGCAATGGTTTCCTCAACAGTCACAGCCAGGGGAACAGCCATGTGAAGAACAGTTGTGGCAGCAGCAATGCCTCAGTCACCACTAATAGTACCACCAGCAGTACCACGACAAGCACTGCATCAAGCAACACCAACAGTGGCAGCAGTGTGAGCTCTGGCAATACAGGAGGTGTTGCCTATGATTGGCACCAGGCAGCATTGGCCAAGACCCTACAGCAAACTCCATACCATCTCCTCCCTGAACCTAGCCTTTTCAGCACCGTGCAACTCTACAGGCAGAACAATAAGCTCTATGGCCCTGTATTTACAGGTGCTAGCAAGTTCAGATGCAAGGACTGTAGTGCAGCCTACGACACCTTGGTTGGCCTGACAGTGCATATGAATGAGACAGGCCACTACCGTGATGACAATAAGGACACAGAGGATGATCGAGGCAAGAGGTGGTCCAAGCCACGCAAGCGCTCTCTGATGGAGATGGAAGGCAAAGAAGATGCCCAGAAAGTTCTTAAATGCATGTACTGTGGCCACTCTTTTGAATCTTTGCAAGACCTGAGTGTCCACATGATCAAAACAAAACACTATCAGAAAGTGCCTCTAAAAGAACCAATGCCAGCCCTTGCCTCAAAGCTGGTACCCCCAACCAAAAAAAGAGCATTTCAAGAGTTGATGTCCCCAAGTTCTCCAGAATCTATCACATCTGGTATAGCCCTGGGAGAGAACCCTAAAGACCAAAAATTGGCCAATCCTTATGTTACAGCTAATAATCGTTATGGTTACCAAAATGGTGCCAGTTATACTTGGCAGTTTGAGGCACGCAAGGCACAAATTCTCAAATGCATGGAATGTGGCAGTTCACATGACACCTTGCAACAACTGACAGCTCACATGATGGTCACTGGACATTTTCTCAAAGTCACCAACTCAGCTTCTAAAAAAGGTAAGCAATTAGTTTTTGATCCAGTCATTGAGGAGAAGATTCAGTCAATTCCTCTGCCACCAACTACTACACGACTCCCAGCTCCCAATGGGAAGTCACAGTCTGACTCACCCTTGCAGCCCTCCAGCCCTGAGGAGAAAAACGAAGAACAGAAAGATGAAGAGGTACAAGAAGAAAAAATAGAGGCAAAGGATGTAGAGAAAAAAATAAAAGAGGAAAAAGAAGATCCTTCTGAAAAAAGTGAGAAGGCTGGAAAAGCCAGATCATACCAATATCTCAGAGAGGAAGATTTGGAAGAAACGCCTAAAGGTGGCTTGGACATCCTAAAGTCATTAGAGAACACTGTTTCAAGTGCCATCAGCAAAGCCCAAACAGGCACACCAACCTGGGGTGGATACCCAAGCATCCATGCTGCCTATCAACTCCATGGGTCTTTGAAGTCTACCTTGCCTTGTGCACAGGTTCAGCCACTATTCAGCACCAGCAGCTTAAAGGTGCTGTCTTCTGATTTAGGAACTCTGATCCACTCCCCAAATAGTCCCTCTCCACCTCCCAATCACAAGAGCAATGTGCTGGCCATGGAGGAATTAGTGGAAAAAGTGACAGGGAAAAGCTCAGTAAAGATAGAAAAAGAGGATAAACCCCTAGAGAATAAATGCAGACCCATGTCTGCCAAGTCACCTTCACCCAGTCCTAAGGACAAACAGTCTTCACCCAAGTCAGAAAACCTTTCTAAGCCAGCAAACAGCACTGCAGTAGAGGACCAGACTGAGTCTACAGGCAAAGAAGGAGAGTGGACAGACAGTCAATCAGATGCACAGGTAAAGAGTGAAGCTAATGCACCAAAAATGCCTGTTAGCAATGGCTGCAATAACTTGAGCATCATCACTGATCACTCTCCTGAACAACCTCTTGTCAACCCTCTCAGTGCATTGCAGTCTATCATGAACAACCATTTGGGGAAAGCTGCAAAGGTGGCCACACCCTTCGTAGACCCCTTTGCAATGCTTTATAAGATCAACAGCAGCTCCGCTCAGGTCAAGCAAGCTGAATCTCTGAGTCAGTACAATGACAGTGATGATCAGCCCATGGACTTGACAAAATCCAAAAACACTAGTGGAAGTACTACTAAGGGTACTTCTGCTACACCAAACAACAACAATATAAACAACAGCAAACCTGTTCTCAAAAATTTTTCCCAGTCTGTATCTCCACCCTTACGAGAGAATGCGTTGATGGATATTTCGGACATGGTAAAAAATCTGACTGGCCGTTTGACACCAAAGTCCACAACCCCATCTTCCATTTCTGAGAAATCAGACATGGATGGCTGTACTTTTGAGGACGGCTTGGAGGAGCTGTCTCCCATTCAAAGACGGAAGGGTCGACAGTCAAACTGGAATCCCCAGCACCTCCTGATTCTCCAGGCCCAGTTTGCATCCAGTCTTCGGGAGACCCCTGAGGGAAAGTTTGTCATTACTGACCTGGGACCCCAGGAACGTGTCCACATCTGTAAATTCACAGGTCTCTCTATGACTACTATCTCACATTGGCTGGCCAATGTAAAATACCAGTTAAAGCGGACAGGCGGCACAAAGTTCCTAAAAAACATTGACTCTGGCCAACCTCTGTTTTTGTGCAGTGACTGTGCATCCCAGTTCAGGACTCCCTCCTCATACATTAATCATTTGGAGTCCCACCTTGGGTTTACCCTGAAGGACCTCTCAAAGCTTTCCATAGATTTCATAGAGCAGCAAGCAGTCAGCAGATTAGTGGACAAGAGTTTTACTTCACCTGGACTTACAGAGGAAGACACTGGCTCGATATTTCAGTGCAAGCTGTGCAATCGGACCTTTGTGAGCAAGCATGCAATTAAGCTGCACCTTTGCAAAACACATGGAAAGTCACCAGAAGACCATCTCATCTTTGTAAAAGAGTTGGATAAGTTTGATAAACCATGAAGGTGGATAGAGCTGACAGCATGACAGATTACTGTTGCACTATATCTTTAAGCTGCAATCTGTCATTACGGATAGTGCCACAACTGTATTAAATATTATTATGAGACAAATATTATAATTGAAACATGGTAGCTTTTTTGCCACCTAATCAGTATCCATAGCAGCAGGGGCTCGCACTGAAGAGGTGCCGAGCTATGTTGTATAAGTTGAATTTTGGCAACATGAAGACACAAAATTCAAATTGGTGCGGCAGCCATGGCACTATGTAGTCACTGACTGATTGTTGCTTTCTTATTTTTAATGCACTGCATCTTATCTGAGCCTTTGGAAATAATCCATCTGTTGTTTTGAAACTGGATCACACTTATTTTGATCTGTTTTAAAAGATTGTTTTTTTTTATTATTTCAACATGGGATTTGCATATTATTTATAAGAGACAGTTTGTGCATGTTTTTTATGTAAAGCAATGAGCGTATTGTTGTTCATAAAATTTGTTCCCTGTTGACGAAATTAACAAATTTTGGAAATTGAAGTTTATATGAAGGTATAGTAAAAATAGCCACCTAAGATTGTGTCCTCAAATGTCAACTTGATTTCAGCACTTTAAGGAAGTGTAAATGAGTAAAGAAATGTATGGATAAAAATAACAACACATTACCTTTTTGACTTTTGCATCCCCCTAATGAGTTCAACGTTGCAATATGGGGGAATATAGAACATATTAACTACAACATTGTTTTGTATTTGCTGTTAAATTACAGAAATTCTTACAAAAAATATGTTTAGAATCTTTGTTTCTCTAGTATACTCATTTTATGGTTGTTTCAACATGTACAGTGTTTGCGTTAGTACCAATTTTATTATCGTGAAGCTTCAGTTGTAAAACTAATGAAGTTTAAAACTTATTGTATGAATAATCAGCAAGTATGTATACATGTATGTCAGCATATCTTGCTCTTTACAGTTCAACATTATTTGTACTGTGTGCATTTTTATAATGTTATTTTATAGACAAATATGGGGATAAATGTATAGATCTACAGAATACTGTAGGACCGCCATGTCCTTTTTTCAATGAAAAGTAGGTCCCTCAATATGGTTTACGTAAAATGACAGAACTCTGCTGGCATCTCCTCTGATGCATGATGGTACTGTACATAAAATTGAAAAAGAACAATTCTCACAAAATGATAGATTTCCATGTTTTGTTGTCAACCCTATTATTCATAATGCCATTCTTTTATCTTCAATTGTAAAATAAACTTCCATGTTCTGGATTAACCTCTGGTGTTGTTTGGGTGACTTTAGGAGGGTGTTGAACTCAGCAGAATGCAAGAAACCTTGCAATTCACTATCATTGTGGCCATATTTCCCATAGATAATTTTCAATTAAAACTTAAAATGACAATTTTGGAGGTTTTGTAAACTTTATTGTAAATCCAGATTACTTACCACTTACCAGATAAAATAATCCTGTTGTATTTATAAGTTTGAATATATAGTATAGTATAACATACTAACATATTCAAAAAAAAAAACAAAAAAAAAAAAAAACACAATCATTTGATTAGCTTTGCTGGCAAATAATGTTTCTTGTTTTGTTATATATGAAGACTACCTGCCTAGGTGATGCTGATAACCAACTTGCTTGCTGACCCAAGTGTGCCCCATGTAAACTTGAATGGAGTCACTGGCTGTCATGATTACCAGATTTATGTAGAGGCTGGCATTTGACTTGAAACCTAAAGAATGACACAAGATTAGAGGAAAAAAGCACATGTGAACAATAGACTTAGAGTGAATGTAAGGCAGAGGACCTTGTATTCCAGTAACTTCCTTGAACTTAATTTTTTTTTTTTTTTTTTTTTTACTGTGAAAGCACTAACGTGCATGCCAGCCTCATCTGAAACAGAGAAATGGAACATGCACCAGGTGGATGCTGCGTTAGTGCTACAGTGTCTTCCATTTTCATGTCTCGGGCTGGTTTTGAAGTGCCAGTGTCCAAGGCAATATTTCACAAAGCAGCATCAGCAAGTCAGATAATGTTAACATGATAAAACAACATTCAGCTTCAACACTGAACTGCAACATTCAGATGGTAGAATCTGAGGAAGGGAGCCTGTCTCCTTCTCTTCATCTAAGTGGTCAAAATACTGTGGGTAGAGAGCAGCGCATCCTCGGTACAGTTGGCTTGACCGTTCACATCTACTTTAAGGATCATAACTACAGTCCAGTGTGACAGTCAGGATTTTGACAGCGCTCTTACAGCCTAGGCACTTCAGCATGAAGCAGACAAACAGCTGCTCTGACTTCTTCCGCATCTGTGCATAATAAATGAACTCCTACAGAGGATTGCCTCTGCTCACCCCGTCCAGGGGGAGGCGGAGTGGAGGAGTGGGGAGGGGGGGGCTACAGGAGGAGAGCTATAGCAGCTGATGCAACTCAAAGAACACTTCAGGGAGGAGTGCTGGGTTCAAATGCAGTACCACCCCACCCCATTCCTCAGGCAGGAATCACAGAACTCCGCCAGAGCCACCCTCATGGTTGATGTTACCGGGAGGAAGGCAGTGACATTCACATCAAATCCCCTAAATTTTGCAGCGCACTTAGCACCTTTCCCAGGTCCCGCTGAGGGAACAGCAGCTTTCTCGCTGACTTGTAGCTCACACTTTGAGCAACTCCTCTAAGAACTGTACCACTGGAGGGTGTTTGAAACAATGTTTTCTGCACCTAAGACCCCAGAGGAAACCGCTCTTACCCACCCTGCAGGGTCCAGATCTCTGACTGAGACATGGCTTTAAGAATCGAGTTATATGTTTTGGGCCAATTTGGAGTCACCAGAATAAGCCTCACCTCTTCCATCTGCACTCATATAAAAGCATTGAAGGAGGCTCAGTGGGGGAGAGCATGCTGCAGGTCTTGTGGCCTCTGGTGTGCCAATGAATCAGTGCAAGGAGGAGAACGGTGAGACAGCTCATAGCCGGTTTGTCTTAAAGAATTATCCACACCCGTTGGCTGGCAGGTACAATTATCTTCATCACCTAGCCACATAAGGTCATGTCCAAAATTATGGAAAATGTAACTCAGAACCGAGATAGAGTCTTGACTCTGAGAATAAGGGTTACATTGTAACTATATAAGCCTCTTCATCCCCAGCAGCCCTTACCTTTGGTGACAAATTTCATCAGTCAGTAATTTCAATGGTTAGTCTAAGTACATTACAGTAATTATAAAGGCACAATGCAATTACGAGTTGAGCACAGGACTAATTGGGAGAATGACAACATTTACATAATTCTGAATTCATATAGTCCAACACGGATTGATATTTTTTTTGTTTTTTTAATTGGTAATATTTAATTGTTGCAAATCCATTGTGGGTCATTATTGTGTGAAAAGGTTGGGGAGGCAAATAATAGCAGGGAGCATTTTAGACTGGAATGTGTGTTATGAGGCCTGTGGGGAAGGCATAGATGATATGACTTATAGCAGTCTCTGTGTTGATGAGACAATTTTTGCAAATCTGCACCCAGGGATTAGCAAAGTATCTAATAACAACTTATTGTCACTGACAGTCAATCCTAATTCTACTCAGACAACAAAATTAGAGTTTTATTGTTTATGTTTGAGAAACTTGGAAGGTACTTTGGGGATTGTCTTTCAAAATGTCTGATCAAACTACCAATGTAGAGTAAGTCTTCTCTTGAAAATAAGCCTCTTCAGCACTATAAATCTGGACAGATCTCACGGTTATACCTGTGCCTGTTAACATCCCAAAGGTCAGCAGAAAGACAGTGAAAATAAAGAACATATCCTTGAATGAAAAGTGAAATATTGTCTCATGCTACTTGTGGGCATGTCTTTGAACATCTTTTGCATATCCCTAGTGCGGGATGGCGTTCTGTTTGTTAAATGTTATATGAATATGAGGGGTTTTGCTCAGCAGCCAGAGCCTATGATGGGCCCAAAATCAGTGTGTGAGTGTATGTGAGACTTAAGCAATTTAAAATATAGACATAATCCCTTTTAGAGAAAAAAAAAATGTGAATAAAACACATTGTCATAAAAAATCAGGATTTGTTAAGTTTATGGTTTAACACTGAGCTAAGCTTTATAGTTCACCTAGTGAGACACCTGATAAAAGAGGCCATGGCATGTCTCCACTGAAGGTATTTAAGTCGACATACTCCCACCCCACGCAGCTCTTGAACACTAGCCTGAGGCATTTTTCCCAAGAAACAATAGAGTTCCAGTGCCTTGCAGCACGCTCTCTGTGTGCCTGGAAGACATAAGAAGGAGCAGTCAAAAATACAGGGATTAGTCACATACAATAAAAGGCACATATGATAAAAGGCAACATGGTGCATGATATGCAGAAAATTAACTGATGTGTGGGGGGGAAAGAAGACTGATTCTACCAGAACAAACAGACAAACACAGAGTGAAATCAGCACTATAGAATTTCAGCTTCTTATGCAAAAATATGATTGTGTCTATTTTCCCCTTCATAACTTTTTACAGTCACAAAAGGCAGAAATGTAATATCAGCAGAATGGACTTAATACCACAAATATACCCTTTGGTTTTTGAATTCTGCACCGATGCTCACAAGCAACGTTAGGTAATAGCCTGCTGAGTTTGTTAGAAAAATAATATTAATTTAATAGTATTTATCTGACACCAGGCAGATATCTAGCCAATTAACTTTACTAGCCAAGTGAAGACACTGTCGCTTTTCATTTTGCTCTATCAAGATTACGCAGGATGTATAAACTCAAGAGAAATCTATGAACCAAGGACACCATATACAAGGCTGGGAGCTTCCTTGAGCTATAAATGCATATTTGCCTCTATAATCAGATGGTGGAGGGCATTATTAAAAAGATTTAACCAGCAAGATTGCTGAATGTAAAGCTCCAGTTGCAGCAGTATTGTTATTTGGGGATGGGTCAAATCAGTGCCACTTAAAAGATCAAACCATCATTTGTAGAACTGCTTTAGAGCGACTGCTATGGCCTCTTCAGTCAAGTGTCCAATTCAGCATCGCTCAGTCAATAAATGTATCATGATGTTGCAATCGCACCACTGGCACGTCCCAATCTAAAGGAAATATGAGTGGTTGTTTCAAACATGGTCTTGCTGAAACAAGTCATCTTTGCCTTGTCAAAAGATGCCACAACAAATACAAAACCTCTACATGTGACTTTGTCAGACAGGCAATGTTTTGTTTGTTCTCTCATGACTCTTGTTTCCTTTAAAGCAAACAGAAAATAAATTGGCTCCATGTCATCGCCATTACCAGGCAAACAGAGGCTCACAGGCAGCAGCACAAATTTGATGTTAAACAAAATGGTGTTTATGACAAGAGGCCTTGTGATGCACTCTGTTATCCATTTATAATAATCAACATGGAAAGCTCCAAGCAGCTCCAGCAGACTGTTCTGCAACCGAGTAGCAACATCTGTAAATCCATGAAGTATCAGATGCCAACGAAATGCACACAATGGATGCAGGGAGTGTTTGAATCTTTGTGACATGCATATCATGTTTACCCATGCTGACAGCAATGATGCAATGAAAACAGAGCACACTGCATCAACCATATCCTCTCTTGTCCCCCTCACTACTTCATGGGTAATCTACTGTGCATTGCAGCTCTGCACAATAGTTAATGACACCTTGCATCCAAAAAAAGAGAATGCGCTTCACTGCCAATCTGTCCCTTCTGTACAGCACTGTAATTGAATTGGAAAATGTATTCACCATCAGGAAACATGCTTTCATGGAGGATGTTGCTTGTGAGGGACAGTGGCTAATGCACCATATTTCTGTGCTTCTCGTTCATTTTTCAAATACAAGCAAAGATGAAAACATCGTGTGTAATGCAAAATCATCCCATTATCCAGATTTAACTCCACGCAGTTAAAGTTATTCAGGTGTGCACATTTGTCCGTTCAACCATCATGCATCTGCAGGTAATACACTGCATGTGTCACTTCACTTTTGTATTTTCACATGCTTACTTGTGCTATTTGCCTCATTCAGTTTTCTCAAATAGAGAATGTTCAGGTGTTTTTAATGTTAGAAAACATAGGCCACAGTAATTGTATGAGTCTTGCTTGCCTTAAATTAAAACAATGGCTCTATCTTACTTGTAATAGTGTTTTCTTAAGTTGTAAGGCAGTGTAGGATCAGAACTGAACCATGTTTCTCACATAACAAATAAATATACCCGAGGTGGTAGACGTACTTCTCTCTGCTACAGCCACTCTGACAGCAATACAATATAGCACCTTAAAATTTGTAAAAACATTAAGCCTTGATACTGGATTTGAAGGGAGAAGCTGAAGGTTTTAAAACCACCTGAGACATCTCATCATGGACAGAGAGTTCAATCCGGCGCTAGTTGACACATTTGTCCCCGCCGAGATCTGCGAGCAGTCAAAACCATCTAGTAAAGTGTTGTGTACCTGTCAGGAATGAGCCTTGTTTTGGAAGATATGGACGACATAATTCATCAGGCTGAGGGAAACACTCTTGAAGAATGGAGAAGTGACAAAGTCGATTCTTTCGAGAATAATGACGGCTGACAACCAACTGAATGGATGTAGTGTCTTTTAGGATCTATCAAAAGCCTTTTTCGATGGTGCCAGTTTTCTGCAAAGCCCACAGGTGTGATGTGCAGCGCCATCATTGTTGTGTCAAAATAATAGATATATTGAGACACAAACTGTATATATTATGAAACATTATTTATCAGTATCTCTCTTTCTGTGGATTTTCTGATCTCGCCAGCAAATTGTATCAAGTGGACTGGACCTGTTGTATAAAATGGACAAACAATAAGATATCTGAGGAAAAAGAACCATTGGATATTTGTGATATTTGCAGCAGGCATTTCACTGCAGGGCTCACACAGCTGCTCTCATTTTCCATATTGCTGAATTTTCTTATCACCAAAAAATGATTCTCTCTCCATCTTATTGCAAATATACAGAATTTTTCAGATGAGCTATACAGTAAATATTACGTGCTTTTGACTTTATGTAATAAACACATCAGCATGGACCTGGCTCATGTGAGGTAGTACTTTCCCCTCTGTGAAAAAAATAGATACATATATATATATATATATATATATATATATATATATATATATATATTTTTTTTTTTTTTTTTTTTTTTTTTTTTTTTTTTTTTTTCCACCGGAAAAACTTGGAATTCCATGGTGTGTGTGCATATCTTTAATAACGCAGACTGATGCGCTCCCATTGGAGTTAGAATATGTGCTATTTAGGACCTAAGAAAGGTAAATAGGTTACACACATAGTACTGCACTTCCACTCACAAATTCCTCATTATTTTGAACTATTCCTGGTTTTGGTTGCCAGATTTGAATGTCAAATGTCGTATTTATTTCATCTTGAGCTATGTGAAAAACCACTGTCATGCGGGTCGGTTTTAGGCCCTTGGACAGTGTGATGAGTCTCATTCACATTCTGTCCAAACCTGACATCATTTGCATGAGAATAAGCCCAAACTCTGCAAACGTGACACGTCCCAGACAAGGGATCACAACTTGGCTGTCATATTAGGCCGGTAAATTCAGGTGACATGGATCCTGTGTCCTCATCTGGGCCAACTTGACAGTGGTTCATGTTCCCTGCTGTCTTTTTCTGAGGGGTTTTGGAGGGGGGGGTTGCTTTTAATCAGCATGACGAACCAAGCCACCCCCTACACACACACGCACACATACACACACACATCTAAGAGTGGGCATATGCTGAGGGGCAGTGGGCTGGCCGGTGTGCCATCATTAGTCCAAGCCTACAACTGCAAGCTTCTGACACATGTCGAAGGAGGTTCACTCGACCTACAGAAGGCGCATCCGCATTATGCAAAGGTAGCAGTGTCTTTATGTGCAGCACTACTGTCAGAGGTTTGAAGGAAGAACTAAGGAAAGAACTCTAGGGGCTTGGGGGGAGACGGGTAGAGACGGCAGACAGAGAGAAATGGAGAGAGAGAGAGAGAGAGAGAGAGAGGGTCCAAATCAATAAGGAAAGTGGATGGAGGGAGAGACTCCTGCTTTAAGGAACGGTCCAATTCATTTAGTCTTGCATTGAATCGGAGAATCTTGAATCTTAGTGGGGGAAAAAAAATATAAGATGAGGTAATTTCACTTTCCAGTGCAAACCAATTTGTTTTAAGATATTTACTGAGCCAAGTGACATCATCTTAACACAGAGGGTGTGATCTGCTTTAGTTCAAGATGTGTTCAAAAAGTGAAAATGACAATGAAATTATCCACCCCTATTGTGGGAAATTTTGCAGAGAACAAGTTTTTACAACTCAATACCTGACTAAAAGATTTAAGATGGACTTTTGTATGAAAACGTCACCACGAAATGTGAGAAGCACACCCCCCATACACAGCACCATCAATGATTTAAACGTATTTTCCATGTAGATTATGAGGCTTGCTGTCGAGCGGTGTGTCAGCTTGGCCCAGGGCGCCAAAGGAAGTGAATTTGACAGCGAGTGGCGCGGTCTCTTTATCACCTCAAAAGCTCCAGGCCATTTTATTACACAGTTTTAAGGCAACTACAATATCTGGCTACTACATTTCTACCTTTCTGATTCCTTTCCCAAAACTGACTTCAAGAATATCTTCAATTAAAATTACCAAAAAAGCAACATCTGGCGCAGTCTCCCTATCATTATTTTAATTTCCAAGAGGACTGGAGGACACAAAAGCCTGTATTTAGATAAATAGCTGCTAAGTGTTACAGAGATGACGGTGCCTTTTGTGCAGCAGACACTGATATTTTTTAAAGTCAGTTAATTTTACAGTGCTCTTTGTAATTATTTTCCCAATTAGAGGTTTGCTGCCATCCTACTTCCCACATATAGAGCATACATATTCTGCTCTCAAGCCAAAATCTGCTCGTCAACACAGGCATGGAGGTAGAAGTTTGAAAGAGTCACAGGGTGAACAAAAGCAACCGAGTCGTAAATTATAACGTCATCTGTGCTCCTCTTCCCCGGCTTCAAACAGTATCTCAAAGACTCACACGTCTTTAAGAGATGTATTAATAGAGGAACAAACAATCCACTTAATGCCCAAAGTGAAGGGTAGAGTCATTTTTACAAGTCCAGAGATGAGATTCTGCTTTCATTGCCCACGTCAATATGATGATTTAGTACCCAGGCCTGCCAGTCCTTTGTCACTTGGGCACTGCAATCTTTCTCTGTCAGTTGCCAGGGGGAAGGACTGAGATTCTGTTTTTCCAATAACGCTAAATGCATCGCCAACAGCGCATGGTCCAATAGCTCATGAATATGAATATATATATAAATAGACAACTTGAGGAGGCGGATGGATGTCGGCCTGTCACTTTTGCCTTGCCTAACATCTCCACTGAGGGTAGGTCGTGTCCTAGATCCACAACAGAACCAACTTCCTACAAAGTTGGCAAGGAGATGGAGCAAGCTTCCTTCTCTCCTTCTTATTCAGTATTATGGAGCACTGGTGATATTTCAGCTTCATGTTGTTATTGTCTTTCCAGATATGTGGTTTACACTCTGCAAGCCAAAAAAAAAAAATGGGTTCATATCAGTAGGCTAACAACAGTGGCCACAGTTGGGTTTTTGAGACTATCAGCATCCCAGCAACATATAGCTGTTTACTGGTGGAAATTCTGTATAAGGTTTACTTGACATATAATCAAGCAACAATTAGCCATGAATAAGCATGATGATAGCAGGAAAGGGGTGACAGAGATGTGACAGGGGGGCGGCAGAGGAGCAGCAAGATGATGACAAGGGAGAAGCAGGAGGCTGGTTTTTGTGCTGTACAGTAGTCAGTGTGATGAGGGAGCATGCCTACAAAGCTGCTCTCATATAGAGGGCCACTGCATCGTGGTAGATTTAACTTGAGACTTACAAATCGACATTAAAGAACCAGTAGCAACAAAGGACAACTGTTGTATCAGCTCAAGTCGCCTGAGTTGGGGCAAAAAAGTTTCCTAATCAAGAATATGTTTGATAAGTTTTTGCAAATGGCACTGGCATTGTCAGCTATATTGGTCGTTTGTTTGTGGAAGAAGAAAGGAAGTGGCAGAGGTGAAAAATAATTGCGTTTCTCTTCTTGTGCATTGATTTGTGAGGCTCAACAGCCAATCAGAGTGATCTCTCTCATGGACTCTCTCTCAAAGAGTCCGACTAGTGCCAAATTTGGCTGAAGCTAAAGTGATTTGGTTTGTTATGTTACCTGAAAGCCATGGTCATGATCAAAGATTCAGACTTTTCCAAGATGAAGAAAGTTCCTCTCCCCTTACCTCAAAGTGTGACATTAACACAGTTCAACACAATATCCTTTTCAAATAAGCTGTAACTAATTCAGAAAGTTTAATGCCACACTGTGCAAAATCAAACAGTTTAGACTCAACAGGCAAAAAACACAGAGCATGTAATTTATTAGTAAGCCAGGCTCATGATAAGAACCATAAACCAACAAACTCCATGCTTATTCCAATGTTATTATAATAATAATTTAGTATTTTTTTTCCAGTTGGTCTGGAGGATACTCAGTGTCAGTCCCATGATGACAACCATACAGACTCAGATTTATTATTTCAAACTCAGGTTATTTCAGGGTTTTTTTTTTTTTTTTTTTTTTTTTCGGTTAGGTTTAAAATGCAATCTTATATAGTGCCCCATTAATGAACACCCTACCATGCAGTGGGGAGAAAAAAAAATGTTTTTTCCTAAATTTGTCTTTTTGTTAGCATTCCGTTAATTCATGCCTACCGGTTGCATCCCCTCTACAAACAAAATAAATGAGAACTTCATTCTGGAATTTGGTGATGCACCATTCAGGGCTCGTGGTTTGGGCATTCTTTTACTGAAAATACATGTATTGCACTTGTCATATCTGTCCGGCACACAATGCGAGGAGCAGGCCTTGTTTGTCAAGACACTCACCAAACCCGGCTCTCCAACTGGTGGTTTGACTCCCACATTGTCACTATCTGGCTTGCTTTTCTTCCGCTGTGGGAGTCTTAACGTGTGACATCTACAACGGCCTTAACACAACACAGTGAGATTGAGTTCCTCACGCTGCCTGTGCGTGTCTCTTCTTACCTTCACTCTCAGTTAAGCCAGCCCCACTGCCAGGAAACAGAGATGTGACAAAAACAGGGGGAAGGGAAGTGGAAAATAAGGCAGAGCCATAGCACATGCCAAAGTCAACCTGCCACTCAGCGACAGGCGTTTTGACAATCATAGGCTGTCATCACTTTCTGATCAGACTTGTCAGCAAGAAATGCGGCAACAAGACAGCGCCGCAGAAGGAAATCCACATGCCCCCCTTTTCCCACACACACACACAGAGCACATTCACATATTTAGAGTTATGTTATTTATGTACACACACATCAAATTGAGATGTGCCAACACATCAAACATGTCAGAAAGTGCTAGAAACCACCCCTAAGAATAAAATACATTTGGAAAACGTATTTTATGCGACATACAGTAAATCTGGTCTTGCGGCTCTGCTCTCAGGCAGTGATGTGGATACCCCAAGGGGGAAGACAAAAGATTTGAAAGATTTTGAGGCATTTTGGTCAGTGCAGCAGCACGGTGAATGGACACTTTAATGGAAGATAGCATTTGTGATAGAATCGAATCTGATGCATCTGCCAGTCCACCAGCAATCAAACCCCACCAAACCTTTCAGTGCAGCGTTCTCCCCGTTCCACTGAGCGATTTGTCTGGAGAGTGAAACATCCTAAAATACTTGTTTCTCATTTAGGCTCCAATGTTTAATCCAGACATCAAAGAATAACTAAAAGATGCAGTAGTTAAAAAACAAAACGGATGAACTAAAACAGACAATGAGACAAACCGAGAAAATATTAGTGAGTTCTATTCAATAAACCAATACTCAATGTTCATAACAAACAAAAGCCTCTTTAATATTCACAGGGAAAGAATGCACGGTCGGTATACAGAGTACAATGAACAAATACACATTCAATATAAGAATTAAAACAACTCCAACACTCATGCAAACGCAGTGCTTCTCCTCTACTCAAACAGAGGAGAAAAAAAGACAGGGAAGTGAAATAACATCTGTCATGTCTTTGTAGCTGCCAGTCACAGAAGAAAGATGCCATTTATTTAAATGACGGAAAAGAAAGAGAATCTCTAAGGCACTGTTTACTGCAACTATCCAGACACAAAGTAGTGAGAGGACATTTGTCACTTCTTCTCCAGTGTGATCATTTATAAACGCATGCTTATTTCATTTATTTATTTCATTTAACCTGATTTTCAATTGTCTTTTTTGTCTTAAATATTTTTATAACCTTTTAAAGCTTTCATCCTCGTTTTATCCATTAATACCACACCGGTGCAGGTAAAGAGTGCTGTATCCAATTTTTTTTTTTCAAGAAGACAGATGAAACACCTTTTTATCGCAAGCTGTGTGCAAAACTCGGCGAGGAACTAAGTGGAAGCACAGCTGATTATTGCTCGTTTTGCAATAATTAATGTGTTGCTTTCAGAAGTGACACCGTGAGCTGAGCTGACAGAGAATACAGAGCCAACCAAGAGAGTGACTCATGGACCTGTGGACCTAAACCCAGTATGAGACACTCACACCAGTTCACATCTAACCTCTGTTACAAGGACCAACTGGGACAAATTCTTTGTATTGCACTTAGAAGCAACATTTGCAGAACTCATAAAGATTTTTAGTATTATTAATTTGTTAACGCATGCAGGAGCAATACAATATAGCGTGTGTCACTCAAAGCAGTAATGACATCAGGAGAGACCCAAAAGTGTGTGTTTCTGCATGCGTTTGAATTTTTTGCGACTGCTCTGTTCATTAGCCAGCCAATGAGACCCTTCATCTGTCCATGCTGTTGATCATAATAATACTATTAGCTGCTAAAGCTGGAAAATTATATCAGATTGCAGCAAAGACACATGAGAGCGGAGTGACTGGCAGCTGTCATCACTCTCCATGGCTACAGAGTGGGTGGTCTAAACGCACAGCATGCATGATTTCCTAAAATGGTTCAGTTAATGGATCTAACACTGGAAGTATCTGGTGTTTTGCTCCATCGTGCGCTGTTTGTGATGACTCTTCCGAGGCATTTCCACTACATCACATTAGGTTTTGCAAAACATGAGACGCAGCAAAGATGGGAGGACGGGAGAGAAGACAGTAAGAGATAAAAAGGTCAAGCTTGAGCCCTCTGAACCACCAAGGCTCCTGCATTTTCCCAAACCTGATCACAAGCTTAACAAAAAAGATAACCAAAAGCCAACTTCAGTAACACCGACACACACTCAAGATTATCCCGCTCTGTCAGTTTTTTAATGTGACATTTGTGGTGAGCTGGCCTCCAGGAAGATTAGCCAACCGTCATGCCATCAGCTAAAGTGGGTACTTTTGATAAAAAACAAGAATAAAATTAAGACCGCCTTTGAAATGCAGGTCAGACTTTTTGGTTCGTGTTTGACTGTTCAACGCCACTCTGGGTGCTAATTAGTTAGCAATGAAGAGATTACCTCTGCACTTGTATAATGAAAAATCAGCTGTGTAGTGGCACTGCAAATGAAGCTTTCAAGAGCTGTGTTGCCATCTGAATTTTGGAGCAGTGAGGGGCTAATCACTGTGTACCACCACCATGTGCTACCTACAGGCATGACTGAGGCTTTGTGGTCAGTTTGATGGAAATGTGCAGTCATATTACCAATATTATACTTTTTTTCTTTTTCTTCAACTCTTCTTTACATCTTGTAAGCTTTCCACCATCACTTCTCTGTTTCTTTCTCTCACTCTATCCTTTTCAGCACACAACTTTATTAATCTCATGTGGAAACTTGGAGATCATGCCAGTTGCCTCACTAGGGCCTGGTTGCGAACCTGAGGAAATTTCACCGAATTGCCCAAAAGTAGTCCTTACTCTATGAAATGTGGGAGTGAAAGAAAGTCGACACAGTGAGCAGAGATGAAATGGACAACAGATTTCCCACCGGAGGCTCACATGTGTTACTCAGTGCAGACAACGTAATGATTTTGCAGATGAGATTTTAAAATGTTTGCTTGTGGAGTTTCAAACTTCATGGTAAAGGACTGCTGTTGGTTTGTGCAGTGAACCCTTTTTTTTTTTTTTTTTTTTTTTTTTTTTTTTCTTTACAAACTGACTTCCAATATTATTGTGCAAAAGTGAGGAGTGGGAGCAGGAAGGAATGAGGAATAAATTAATTTCACTATAATTTAACTCACTTGAAACTGTTATGATACAGACACAATATTAAAGTAATTATTTTTACATTATGTCTTAATCTTACCACATTAAATTTATTTGCCAGATTTCAGGTATGATGTCTAAACAATCTAATATTTGACACAAACCCAAAAATCCTTTCATATTAAGTTCACTATGAGCGCAAAATAATTTCAAGTGAAGGTCTGAGGCATCATGAAAGTCAACTTGAGTGTCCGGAATAGGAAAAAGTTTGAAAACCCCTGCACTAAAGGTTTGAGTACAGGTATGCAGAGCATTTAAGAGTTTTTTTTTTTTTCAAAGTGCTATCAGATTATAGCTCAGGTGTATGTACATGCTGTCATAAGTGCTAATCCTTGTGGCAGGCATCCCATAAAAATATATGCATGTCATTTCAATATTAGACCATCTTGCTTATTGGAGTCATTTTACATTATAAATAAGATTATGTCACATGGATTTCAGAATACTGTCTACTCTGTCTCACGCACATACACACACACTCTCTCACACATACATTCGCGATGAGTTTTATTTGTTTATTTATTTATTGTCTGCTGCTCATGTTACTGGAGCGTCATGGTGGAAAAACTGACTGTTCATAGGAAATCAAGGTAATGGAAGAAAAGTGTAATCCCTCCTTCCAACTTCATATAATTGAAAACATGTCTTCCTGGGGGCCATGCCGCCCCCCGCCCCGAGCTGCACAAACTACCAGCAATGCCCCTCTTCATGTTGTTATGGTGAACCATTTTCGTCTGATAATCACGGCGATGCTTCAACGTGATACAGAAAAAGAAACTTGTACACAATGTCCTGGTGCCACAAGCTGCGTGGTGAGTTCAAGTCTGGCACACAGCGTGAACTCTCTCCCTCCTGTCTCTCCTGTCACCCGATAATGTTCACTATCTAGTGCGGGGAATAAAAATATATATATATATATTTGTGCAAAGAAAGGAAAAAGAAAAAAAATGACACCGAGCAGTCAGGATCTAAGTAAGTGTTGTGTCTCTCTGGGATGTTGCAACAGCCTCCAGTCGCGGAGCCTTTGTCTGGTTCATATTCTTGTTTTGTTCCTCACACGAACAACAAACACAGCTCCCACAACCTCTGAGTGACTATTACCCTTCTTTCTTTTTTAGCTATCTTCCTCCCACTCAGATATCACTCTGCCACACATCAGTGTTGTGTAACTTCTCCGCTGTTTGATGATCCCGTGTAGCTGCAGCGAGCCGGGACTTGTTTGTGATGGCTGCACATGCCCGTGTCAAGGTGTTTGCAGATATTAAGTGATTGTTACACTTAGCCTAATTAATAAGGTGAATTTCAAAAGCAATAAATGAATATGCAAATGATCTGTGTTTGCGCCTAATTTTCTGAAGTGGCGATAACAATGTGGCTCTAAGCTCTTCTCTTAACTGTAATTTTCTTGATCCACCATGACAAACAAACAGAAACGATAATCCTATTATATTTCTAATGGCACGGTTTTGTTTTCTCCAGGCATTTTGTGAGAGATGTTTGTTTTGTGCGCGCTGTTTTTCTTCCCTGACACTGACAGAACTTGAAATCAATTTTCAGCCATTTTTCATTTCACTCCACACAATTTTCCAGTTAATTCCCACTTCTTCTTGTCTGCATTGTTGTGATATGTGTATGTCCTTGTACCGGTCAACTACAGAGAGCACCGTTTTCTTCTTTAGGACAGAGTTTACATTAAGGAGCTTAGCATCATTCTAGGTTATGATACGTTGCCATTTTTCATTACTGTGGGAAAGATATGTGCATTTGTTTGAGGAGGTTTTCCAAACCTTTACTTCTGAATACTTTGGTAAAAAGGCTGAATTCATATCCCTCAGTGAAAGCATGCAGGGTCTGGGGGCCTGCTGCACTCTGCTGCACTGCACCCAAACACAATGTGGGATATGTGGTGCACTTACAGTTGACAAGTAAGCCCAAACCAAAGCTTCTTCCCACCACAGCAATGTACGAACAGCATTATAAATTACAGATGGTGCTTCAGTGAGCTCTCTGGGAGTCCGTTAGGGTAATTATTACTGGCAAAAATAAACCATCTGTATTTTAAAGAGCAGCGGTGGGGGTGGTGATTAATATTTTCCTAAACTTCTAAAGACCTGTTTTTTTTCTCCATGAAATTACACCACACAAGGCTTTCATATTCAATGAATAAGTAAATAAAATAGTAAAAAGTATAAATAATACAAATACAAATAAAATAAAGAGACCAAAAATGCAGGACAGTTTATTTCATTTGACAATATTATAATTTTCAGTGTGGGACGATTTGTCAACGAGTCATGTTGGATGACAGGAGCCGTGCTGACTCATCAAATTCCATGCTGTTTCTCCAGTTTGGTCAGTTGAGTCTAAAGGGTCCTCACTTCAGTTAACTCATGGCAAGTTATCAGTGCACCTTAAATAGTCAAGATATTTATCAGATAAAATACTGGATGTAACAGTAAAAACAAATGTGGTGGGACTGATTGAATAAAACAACATTTGTTTTAGATTTGATTGAATTTTATATCACTTAAAAAAAAAATACCATCAGGAAAATTCCTCTAAGACACAAACATGAACAGGAAAACTTTTTTCAGTGTACTAGGTGGGAAATTTGGTTCCTAATAGTGGCCCTCTAAAATTCCTGAGGCTTTTTTTTTTCCAGAAGTGATTTAAAAATACTACTGAGTGCCTTTTACCATGTTTTGAAAACAGAGCCATGCTATTTTTTTGTCCCCAAAGGACTTTCTCCACAAGGAGGACAGAAACTGAATGCACGCTCCCTGAATATCTCCCCTCAAAACAGGTCGCCACTTCTGACAGTCACCTCTCAGCCTGCCAAGTTCATACAAATGGCCACTCATGTTTGCATTCAGTAGCACCAGTCACAGCTGCTTGGACTTTTGACAGGCCCGTCTAGAGTTCAGCCACCTTGTCTGTGTTGACAGCTACTGCTATTAAGGGCATCGGCAGTCCATGGCTTCCCACTGTGCAACTGGCTGGTTAAAAGAACATGGTCGTTTATGTGTGTGTGTGTATGTGTGTGTGTGTGTGTGTGTGTGTGTGTGTGTGTTTCCACTCCACATTCTGCAGTTTAAATGTACTGGACATGAAACTCGCAAGTAGCAATAATATTTGCAGTTTCTTGATCCCCATGGGAAAATCCTCCTTTAGGTCAGAGGTCAGAGGTCAGACTCAGGTACAGCACAACACCCTGGCAGAGATTCAGTGCCCTGCTCAAGGACACTTCAGCATGAATGGTGCTTGCCAGTCACAGATTTGGTTTGAACTTGCGTCCTCTTGGTGAACAGCAAAGTCCTCGTGCTCATTACATCGCCATGTTGCAACTGATTGTAAAATTGATCAAATTAGTGGAACATCTCACCCAAATTGCAAAGTCTCATGCAATTTTCTCTGTCTCTCAGCATCCCAGTACAATGGGGAACTCAACAGCAACAGCTCTTTCCAAAGACAATGACACAGATACCCGGTATAATCCAAAACCCTCAGGGGCTGAGAGTTTATATGGGAACTATTCCTGTCAAGGAACACTGGCAAACTGTATCTATTCACCTCTAATTCATTCTCGCTGGGGCCAGAAATATAGATATTTTTTAAGTGTACTGTTCCTTTACTTCTGGGGTGAACTGTTCCTTTAATATTAAACTTCAGTGTTTTGACTGGCTGACCTTCTACCATCTCAACACCATGTAGCATTACTGATAGTAATTCTACACAGATGAAGGATTTTAGTGTGGCTCTCTGACACTGGAGTGCATATCCAGATTGTATCCAGAGTGATTTTAGAAAGTCTGGACAATCAAAAACCACATGAAATGTGATTTTTGCAAATTGGATACAAACCACATTTGGAGGTGGTATAAAATGTGATATCAATCACATTTCCACAGATTAATCTCAGTCAGGACACTCTGGCCGCTTGAGTTGGATTCCAAACTGTCTTTTGCGTCACTTGCAATGCAACACACAACAACGACATCAAACCGAGAGCGACGGAGCTGCATCAGAGCAGCCAAGCAGAGTCCATGTTGATACTAGCAGACTAGCAGAGCGGTATGGAGGACAACACAGAGAGCAACAGACGCAGAAATAAATTGTCTGCTGGCACTTTGGGGGGAGGCTTCTGTACATTTTTCATGAGTCCGCATTAGAAAGCCGCATCATCCGCATACGTAGTTACTCAAGACTACGTCGTTACCACAGCAACCCATGCAGATAGGACACACAAATTTAACACAGTCTCTGTGAAAGATTTGATTTGAGAAACAAATCTGATTAACCTGCAGTCTAAATAAAGTCTGCATCTAATGACAGTGATTGCCATAGGAAATGTAGGGAAACTGGGCAAATGAAAAGATAGAACGGGAACCTTTTCACCAGCTTTAGGAAGAAAGGGACAAAAGCCAACAGGAAAGCAATGTGTTGAGATATGAGCACATTTGCATTGTGTTTGTGTGTGTGTGTGTGTGTGTGTGTGTGTGTGTGTGTGCGTGTGTAAAGCCTTGGAAGACTTTGGAAGACAATTAACAGCACAGACACATTTTTGCAATAAGCAGGATACCTTTGAGAAGTAACTTTAGCATGAGTGTATGTTGTATGATCTGGGAACATTAGATATAAGTAGGACAACCAATGACACATTAATTTCCTAACTACAGAAATACATTATTCCCCCTGAAGTCAGGAGGGCTTTAAATGTACTTGCGCATGGTATTTTTATGCCATGTGTCCTAATCAAAGAATAGCCTTTTACTTAAAATTTTTCAGTTTGAATAAACACCACCAAGTACTTACGCCAACAATGTAAGAGTTTCATTTGAAATGTTTTACCTTCCTCACAGGCAATGAAGAAAAGTCAACATGTAATTATTGTGGAAGTATTTGTTTGAATCTCAGTCGACAGTGGTATTTAAGAGGCTGAGCCAAATCCTCACGCAGTCTCCCTTGAACCTGACTGAAGACACCGAGACCCCTTTAATCTTGGCAGTAATGCACTGACAAGCTCTTCTGACGCACCTTTCATTTGAAATGTTTTAATGTCTCTTCATATTCTGCTCTTGTCGTCTCTCTCTCCTTTGCTTTCTCAGACTCTCCCCCTCTTGCCCCTCTTTCTGAAGGTAGGCGTTGTCAAATGCATTAAAGAGGAAGCTTGAACTAACTTCTGAGAAACATCAGTCCTACTTTAATCAGAATTTTAGCACTGTTTTTGCAGAGAAAGTTCATGTATTGAAGTGTTCCAAACCATGTCATTCGTAATGTACCTCTGACTCAAAAACTACAGTAAATGTCCTGCTCTAAACCTGGTCTCTCATCCCCCAGAGAGGACAGACCTAATCTTTATGGCATATACTGTACCTTTCCTTTAGATTCATACATCAGACTTTGATGCAGATTTATCACAAGCTCCATTTTGACCATGCACCCTGGCAGGCAGTAAAGTGTCCATCTGTCAGCAGGATAACTCAGAAATTATTTTCTGGATTTGCACAAAATTCGATCAAATTCAAAATTTGATCATCAGCTTCAAAGGGGCATGGCAACGGGCAGGGCTGAGCACAAAAGGGGCTTTATTTTGAAAATGTGTCCATGTGACATCATGAATCCCAGTGAGGAGGATGGTCATTAAGGTTAGCAGTGAGACTTACTTAAGTGTGGACAAAGCTTTTGTGCAAAAATTGCTTTGAAGAGGACTTTCTGGATCTAGCATGGACCTTCTCTTAAAAGTCTGATGCTAACAGTGAAGCATTTCTCCCATTCTTGTAATAACAAAGTTAGAAAATGAATGTTTTGTGCTATTTACCAAAACCTGTTTCCTTCCCCAAACTACATGATGGATATTCAAAACTCTCTAAATAGTGATCCTTAATCTCATGCATTTTGTTAATTGGAACCTCTTAACTGTCTGTTGCTCCACAGATATCAGACTTTGATAAGAGGATTGAAATAGTTCACATAGTTTTGAGACTGATTTATCTTAATTCCAAACTAGACAGCAAAAAAGACTTGAGGGCTTGTTAGGAATAGGCGTGGGGTGGGGTGAGGGTGGGTGGCTGTTTACTGAATCCCACTGTGTCCATGGCAGGGCTCCTCCACTTTCCTCTAAGCAGAGGAATTCAAATATTTTAACTAAAGCCACTTGGTTGTTGCTCATATCCAAGGCCCCTCGCAGTATCAGGAGTATGTTGCACATTTTGAGTATGCATTGCTCCAATCATGGTTGAAATGCTAAACCTGGCAGTGGCAGTGCTTGTGTCATGCTCTAACAGCTGAGCTACACTGCAAGAGAATGCCCAAATGCTAACTCACCCGCTGAACTGCACAGGACCCTTGTTATCAGGACAACTAATCGCAGCATGGGATGTTATGTTCCCTCCTGGACCAATCAGAAAGTGAATAATAAGTCAGACTACAAAAAAATCACATCAGGCCTCACTAGAGGCAATAGTGATGTAAGAACTCAGTCATAAAGCCATGAATATCACGGAATAAGCATTTTGTGCTCTCAAAATGCTCTGCTACAGTGGACGTGCTGCAGAGTGGGGTGCTCATGAATGCAGACAACAGCACTCAGTCAGGAATTTGTGCTAAGTCAGTTCAAGCATCCGATTCTCCAAGAATGCAAGGATATGCTCCTACTTCTCCAAAAATAAACGTATGAACGCCTGTACTCTTGTTAAAACGCAACACACACACACACACACACACACCGTAATAAGTGCCCCATTCATAGATCAGAGATGAGTGGGCATATGAATGGGCTCCCCCCACTTTCTTTGTCTGTGTAGACATTTGGCCAATTAAATGGGGGTATAATATAAAATAAATAATGGTATAAAACAAGGCTAAATTTTAAAATGCACTTTGAAAAATATATACTTTAAGAGGCTATTTTTCATTATCAGAACAAGTTACAGTAAAGGAGCAATCAGAAACTGGCCTGAAGCGTCATGTCCAATTCTGCTGTGGCCTCAAAACTCATTTTGTACATGATGGACAGTATGACAGTAGAGCAATGGACGTTGATGTGCTCTGTAAATTTGAAGAGATTATTTTTGATAAGCATGTCCTCTTTAACAATATGTATGTACTGTGTACAAGCATAAATCCCAGGTTAAGTCAATAAGCGTTTAAAAACACACTTTTTATCCTTTTTTTTCTACCCTTCCTTATGGCAAAGCGAAATGTAACTTATTTTGCATCACTTTTAACACCAGACGATAAAAGTCATTCAGACAGCCTACATACAATGCCCCCTACCTTGTACAAAAGATTATATTCTATATCCTGAAGACAAATAATGAAGGGAATGCTAATATAATTTAGTGGCTATTACAGGGTATAACCCCATGCCCCCCACCACAAACACGCACACATAAGCGTGCAAGCATGCACACACACACCCTCATTAATGCGTTTCACTTCAAAGTCTTGGCAATTTTCTGATGACATTCACACTCCTCCAGGGTCAAACAACATCTCACTGCCTTCATATCAATTATTAAATATTTTAAGCAGCATTCCGCTTCCACCTCCGTCACCCCCTCGAGACCGATGCTGTTATCATTTTTGTCAGAGTCAGTTTCCATCTGCATTTGTCATCCCTGCACACATTTACGAGTTATCAATCGCTGTGTCAGGATGCAAAATAACTGATGTTCTTCGGGGCGGTATTGGATGGGACTATCTGGGGCTTTCAATCAATGCATATTCTCTCTCTCTCGTCCCCCCTCTCTCTCTCTCCTATGCCACTACTCCCTCATAAATCTCAAAGCATTGTGAGACTGTAATGTATTTGTGGGGGGTGGAGGGCTGGGTGTGCGTGCAGATGGGGTGGGGGGTCTGGTGACAGAAGCAGTAGTTATATTATCAAACATTACACCTTAGGGCAAACACGGTATCAAGGGTTTTCAGACTGTGTAGGCTAGGCGCCGTGGCAAAGGAGGAGGCATGACTACAGCACGCAGGACAAGAAGGGATTACTTTCTGTCGTCCATAAATCAACTCTCCAGCAAAACTAATCTTTCTCGCTGGATGGCAGAGTAAATACTCAAGGTATAGGGATGTAATGTGCGCTTGATGCATCTGGTTATGGCTGCCTGGCTGTACACAAGAAGGGTGAGAGGTACTCTGCCAGCAGTTACAAGTTTGTTAATGTATATTTTCCTCCCTCCTATATCCTTCTCTATCTTGTTTGGGCTGATTTTGGTTTGTCAACCAACTGCACCATGGTGATAGTGTGCATTTGTGTGTGGTGTGTGCATGTGTGTGTATGTGTACTGTAAAGCCTTATGTTATTTGAGTCTGGGTGAATTAAATCAATAAATAAAAGGAAATAGCTTCCTAATTAGGACTTTTAAGGCGGCTAAATTCAGCTGTCTTTTGGAAGGCATAGTGTTGCTGAGTGGATTCATATATGTGACACGAGGGACAGTTTTGTGAAAAAAAAAATTGTGATGCTGCAGACAAAAAGGCCAAATTTTAAATATGTGTTTATTGTATTACCCAAAAGATGTGATGGGGAGGACAAAAAATAAAATGAAAAAAAAAAAAAAAAAAAAAAAAACAATCAGTGACATGTAAAATTCAAAATGGCCAGCTGCAGCAAAAGCAATTACATGAAAAACAAAGCTCAGTACTAAAATTGTAAAATATTAAAAGGACAAAATCGTACACACATTATACTGGGTGACACTGGGACCTCTGGGAGGCGGTGCTCAAAACATCTGCAACAGAAAGGGGATAAATTTTATCCATCAGTTTACGTCCAAGAAAAATATTATCTTCTTATATGTTTACCCTCGTATCTGATTTACTACACCCATAGTGAGGTAAATTTTACACTGTACATTATTGATATGTTTTCTAACATATATTTGATTTGTCACAGGAGAATAAATTGATATGTATGGTCCTGTGTTAATGTACGCTTACCTAAAGAGGTGATTTGTCAGAGGTTTCTTTTTTTTTTTCATAAAATGCTATTATTAAATCAGAGAAGCGCTATCATTAAAACATGCAGCTGTAAACTGGTCTACCTCTGCTTCCTCTGTACCTTCTGTAGCCACATGAGACAGTTTGTGTAATATTGTAAAACTGTTGGACACCGTTGCTGTATTTCTCATTACATTCACCGAGGAAAATGTTACTATCATTGCTGATGGGGGAAAAAAATCTACATTTTAAAATTCAGTTCATCAGAAAAAATTGTTACAGTAAAAGTACAACAACAGATTTGCTACAGTATGAACTATTAGGTTGTATCTTTGTTTGCTTGACTAAATGAGGAGACTAGAAAGAATATTTAGCTTGCAATCGCTTCAGCAATATCAGTCATTTTAGGGTAAAGAACTTTTCCACAGCCGTTGGCATTAAAGTGAAAACATTTGGATTTCTCAGTGTTTGCCTCCTTTATGTCTAATGCTCTTGGGGTGCCTTGGAAAACAATACTTTTTAAAAGCCTCCTCAGCACTGTGACAGGTGGTTACATAGTGGTAGCAGGCAATGATGAGAGCATTACCATGTGAGGATCTTCCAGGGTACAGTGCATGAGGACGCTTAATGTTTGAGCAAGTAGGAGGGGCAACATAATGGGAAGGGAAACCGAGTCTTCACTGAGGCAATTTAAGTCCAAATCAGACCTAAGGGAAGCAAAGAAAGCCCTTGTGACATCTAGCCTGCTCAGAGTAAATCACCTCTTATATTGTGTCTGGGGTGTCGGTGGGCTCACCTGATAAGTTGGTAGGCTTTTACATTTCCCTGAGAGGGGGATTTTTCCGCTCTCGTTGAGGGCACTGTCTGCACCGGCTTGTGTTCAGGGCTTAAATGGCTGTTTGAAATTCCACCACGGACAATCCCCAACATGCAACATGGTTATCCTATCATGCATTCACGGCGAAAAACAATAATCGAACCGCAAGGAATGTCAGCGATTGTACAGCCGAACATGTGTAGCGCACTTTACTGTGCCATGTTCAGTCTTGCCACAAATGATCACAAAAGAGCCAGAAACCAGAATTACATCTGTCATCTCACACAGACTGTGATTTACTGTTGTATCTTGAAACACATACAAGGATGACCATTTTGCCAAACATTTATTCCGTAGTTCAACCTCATGAAGCGATTTATGGCAAATAACACTGGTTCATGCCCGTATGTGTCAAGTGGACAACTGAGTGCTGACAAGGTTGGAGAATGGCCATCGTACACTATCTATTAGAAGGGAAATAAGGGGGCTGCAGATCCAGGGGAACAACTGTTTAGTGTGGGTCATCTTCTATTAACTATACTCACACAGCAGCCAAAGCATCTTCATCTCCCAGAAACTGCTTTTTTAAATCTTTTGGACACAGCAGTCACCCAAAGTCTGTGCATTCAGCTCTGGAGTCAGATAAATAGCTCATACTTGGAATGAAATGGCTCAGGTATATTTAAAGGCAGACTATGCAGTTTCAAAGGAGAGGGCAGCCCACCTTGTTATGATGGTGGTAAAGAAGTAAAGAATGATGAATGCCACTCAGTTCTCAAAAAAAGATAATATAGAAATAGAGCCCAGGATTCTTTTTCACCATCATAACCCAAAACATCACAGCATTTTGCTCCACCGTTCATGTTTTTGTATACTTCTGCCATCAAAACTTTAGATCGAACACAGGTGTTTACATAAGCTCTATGGGTTATTAGTCATGGCATGAACCTGAGGGGGTTTATCCTTCCTCAGCCTCATCCATAACATTAGTAAACAAAGTGGTCTGCCCTCACATTTGAAATTGTATAGTCTGCCTTTAACTGGAGTAAGATATAATGTTGAACACTGTAGGCTATTTTATAGGAAGGGGTAAAGCAGAGGCATTTCAGAGCAAGAAGTCAACCCATCAGCATGGCCATAACTATATCTCCCTGACACCAGGGTCAGGTTTCACACATATTAGAAACCTAATACGATCTGCTGACCTTCCTTGTGGATGCTAACATGCATTCACCTCCTATTTATTTCAGCAAAGAGAGCTGTTTGCTCGCGCGTCGACTTCCATATGTCTGTACGTCACTGCCTAGATCCAGCTGGCCAGTTGCAGTATTGCATTATTCATAAAACACAAACAGGCAAAATGGATTCCACTGGTCCACTCCCCACCAAAGTCAGAAGATTAATGAGTCACTCTTTAGGTTATAATTCAAAGTTCATCCTCACATACATCATATTTTGAAGCACATAGATTATAAGAGAGAGAACATTTATCATATGACAGGGCATACACAAGCTATCTTGCATTCAGACACGTAACACACACAAGCGCAATGACACACACACACGCATGCAAGCATGTACGCATGCATGCACACACGCAGACACACACACACAGGGTTGTGCTGGTACACACTCGTCTCACACACACACACTCCCACACATACATACAATTTGTTTTAACACCAAGAAGCCCGACCAGGGTGAACCTCCTCTTTCACATCCAGTTATTCTAATTTTATTCAGAGACATCTCCTGTGAAGCATTAAAGTGCCGTTTGCGCAAACAGATGAGAGATAATAGTCTAAGAAACTGGTCATTCCTATACTCTGCTGCCCTGTGAGAGCAAGAAAGATGATAATCATTCATCACGATAATCAAACCATGCGACACATGTAGGCTTTCATGCAGGTTCCAGCAACATGTCTGAATTCCAAATTGGTGCTTTAAAGTTACTGTAAGTAGATAATGGCAAACTACAATTTTAACACAAATGCTGTGTATTCATTTTAGAAAAAAAAAATATTATCTGGTTTTCATTAGTATAAGGGGGAAAAAAAACAAAAAAAACAGGATTATTGCACTATAAAACATGATTGTTTTCTCCATTAATATCACCAAATAGCTAATTATATTTTATCATATCCCATAATTAGTTTTGCCAGCAGTTTCGCCAGCAGTAACTTTGTAATTGTAGGTGCCATTTTAACAAAACTCATAAAACTAGAAGCATTTAAAAGTAACATCGCAAACCACTCTGCACAAGTCGCATTTATGGACTGTATAAACACGCATGGAATGGGGGGGAAAAAAAAAAAAAAAAAAAGGATGTCAGCTTCATCTACAATAATTCATCCCAGAATACAACTCTTGTACATTGGATTAACTGCCGGTCACAAATGAAAAACACAGACTTCATCAACTTTCTAGCAATTTGTACTGACAGCTGATAACCTCTCAAATATTCCACCAAACATTAACCCTGCCTCTCAAAATGATAGACTGCATTATGTTCTAATCTTCCCTCAAATACTTGATAAGAAAGGCTAATTTGAGGGCTGATGGAGTTGAGAATACAGCTGAACCCAAGAATAGATACAGATATCATATCATAATCACAAAGAGCCCTGACTGCACACATTTAGAAACAAATTGGTCTCTTTAGAAGTCCAATCACAATTTTAGAGGGTTGATGTCAACAGATTGAATTCTCTCTAAATTGGCATGGTAATGTCATAGATGCCACTTCAAATGAGGTTTAAACATATATTCATTCTGTAACTCATTGGCTTATGTTAATCCTTTCCATTTGCCACTTGTCAGAGGCAAGTGCCATTTAGCATTGCCATCATGGCACGGTCTTCTGGATTTCAGCCTTTGAGTAACTCACACAAGATGTGTCAGTCTTTCAATCAGGGGAAGAGGCTTCAGATTAGCGCCGGACTTTTCTGGCCATTGATTAGATAATAAATTATGTTAGAAATGCGGACAATTTGGCAAAATATGAATGCTTTGTGGAATGATTTATTGCACTGAGGTTGTTGCTGTGCATGTGGCACACCAACACCAGGCCCGGGTGCAAATGCCGATGGACCCGCCCCTCACTCACATAGGATGATACAGTGTGTACCCATGTAGTGCATGTGGCAAATGGAGCCATGCAGCTGGCCTACTGTAGTGTCATTCACACTGTTGAGATTACTCTGCACCATTTGCCATTAGAAAGTACTGTTTTTTAACCAGTGGTGGAACAAGTACTACAAACTGCTACTCAGGTAGAAGTGCTGGTAATTTGTTGATATTTTAACCCAGTAGAGGTAGAAGTTCTGCTGTAAAAATCTACTTAAGTAAAAATAAAAAACAGCTCATTTGAAATGTACTAAATGTAGTAAAGGTTAGTGAGTTACTTTTTCAAAAACAATAACTATGTCAGGTGTGATCTTTTCCATGCATTATCAAATGAAATGATTAGAAAATGAAAGTAAACATGGTCTGTTTTTCTCCAGTTTAAAAAATATTGATAATCAGAATCAGTCCAAGTGTGGTTATACATAGAATGAATGTGACTCTGGTTTACAGTAGCTCACAGTGCTTACATGTGTGACTCAAAAACAAAAGGGAAACGCAACAAAAAAGAATTAAATGGGAATAATAAATAGAATACTTGGAGTTAAGTATGTATGCACAACAAAGTATCTCACAACTACAGAGAGTGTTGTTATGGCTCAATAATTTATAACCAGTGTATAGCAGCTGTATGTGTATTTACAATTGTACATTTATACTGCACATGTCTGATTTGGAGGTGGTGCACATCAGAGATAATGTAAGTGAGAGACGACAGCCTGTCTCCTGGCACTCGACTACATGTCTGTCTTTTCACACAAGTCTACATTATATTCAACATCTGGGGTTCTGGTTCCAGGTTGTGTGAAAACTGGTGGAAAACTATCTGCAGTGAACTAACTGATTTTAATCAAGTTTGAGCAACCAAACCCACAGAAAATAAAAAAACAAAGAAAGTGCTATCTATCGCCATCTTGATGACCTGCCATCTTGTAAGGCAAACAGTGTTTCATCACTGAGCTCTGGAAACATCAGTACCAGCTCCTGAGGGGATCCACAACTCAGTTCCCAAACCAGTTGCACACATGGTCCTAGGGCCGTGTAGTCCACAGGGCAGGTTAGGCAAATGCTATAGGCGTCATCATGCCAGAGGGCGCCAGGGAGTGAGTTTTTTTTTTCCCCCATTCTATTCGAAAAAATTAGACAAGCACCACGGTCCCTCACTGCGAATATGTTGCCTAGGGCACCAAATTGGTCAGGCACAGTCCTGGCAGTTTTGCATCGTGCACCTTTTATGCACGTCCAGCGGCTACAGCTTCCTCATGTGGGATCAAGTAAGCCCTGGCTGTGAATTCACTCACCCACCACCCTAAAACACCCACACCTGCAAGATCTGCAAGATACTCAATGTCATCTTTGCAGCGAGTCATCAAAATGCTGCGGGCACGTGATCATTTCAGGTCCAAAAAATTTACTGACTGCACTGCATTTGATTCGATATCTAAGTCAAAGTTGATTACAGGCCCCTGTCTGGGACCAGCTGCACCCTCTGCGCCTGTTGCAGTTTTATCATGGAAAGAGAGAGATTGTACATATTCAGTTTAAATGAGAGAGACTGAACACAAATGGATACACAACAAAAGTTCTTATGGTGTTTGTTTGTATTACAACCTGAGCAGAAGACTGTGGCGAAGTCAGCAGCCACAGACAGCATGCAAACAGCAGAACCTTGTTGTCTTCTCAGTAAGAATTTGACGTTCATCCATGCACCAAACAAGCTGGATAAAGTACAATTTGATGCACAAGAGCAAAGAAGTCAGGTTGAGGTGGATGAAGCTTGAAGCCCCTCTCTTATTATGCTGCCACAACATGTGGACTACTAGCTGACAATGTTACCAAATTACAGTGCAGCCACAGATCCTAGAATTTCACAGTTGGATGTCATAAGTTACACTGCAAGAACAAATCCTCAGTCGTCTGATTATATTTTCAAAACACTGTGGTGTGGTAATGTAGATGACAGGTTGTTTCCTGACACATCTATCTATCTATCTATCCATCTATCTGTAACTATATGCTTAGCTGTTTTCTTGTTTACTTGTTTCCTATACATTGTGTGCAGGCATGTGTAAACCACCTCATGCACTGTAACCACTAAAGTACTTATGGCAACTGAGAAAATGTTAGACATCAACATTTTCACAAATGTTCACAATGTTAGCTCAATAAGCAGCACAAACAATGAAGGTGTCAGCAATCCTCACAGTTTTACAGTCTGACTCATTTTTCATCAGTCTTTGCACTCGCACTCGAAAACAAAGGCTGCTGGCAACTGCCTATTAATTGTCCACGAAGGTTGACACAAAAATCATGAATTTTCGGGCATATTGCAAAATTAAGCATCCCAAAAAAACAAACCCGTCAGTTAGAAACTAAACTTTCATTTTGATTGTTCCACTCCGAATGAGACAACAAATACAGAACTACAGATGATAAATGAATTTTCTTTTATGACTGCAAACCATTACATACTATTATAATACTAATTGATAAGAGCTTGTTTTTCTCTTCTATGAAAAATCATAGCCCTCCCTCTCTCTCTCTCTCTCTCTCTCTCTCTGTTTTTTTTTTTTTTTTTTTTTTTAATGGGTGCTCATTTTCTCAGTTCCCTTGAGGAACATTCTGGTTAGGTCATTTGATCTCACACCACACCTCCTCATCTTTCCTTTGATGAACAAATAAGAGGCCATGTGCCCTTTGAAACATTTTGTGTGGCACATTCAGCCAATTAATGCATACGTGAACGGCAGCTGGCATAAATGAAAAATGATGATGAGCAATGAGGATGCAAAGGGAGGAAGTAACAGGAGTCAGAGTGGAGGGCCACGAGAGGGAAAGACGGGTTTCAAGCTTCATCACCTCCTTCCAGGTGTCTTTGCCTGCATGATTTCATCTGTGAACTGCAATCAACTTCCTTAATGAAATAAGTAATTAACATATTATAATTGTGCTACAGTTTGATTTGACAGAAATCATTTTCCATATCTAATACTATGCTAATTTAATCTGTTCCTCACTCACCAACATGACCTTTTGTGATTAAGTTTCATGCCACATTTCTTCAGTGTGTGCGAGTGCAGGATAAAGCCACTGCAAATGTAAAGATTTTCCAATTTTCAATACCGTGAATACAACAAGAGACAGTGAATAAAGTAGCCTTTGTTGCAGTGAAGTGGGAAGTTAACATGCTACACTTTGTTCAGTGTGCTTTTATTTAATTTTTTGGGGCATTTCTGCTTTATTTGACAGCCACAGTAGAGAGAAACAGCAAAGGCAGGGGAGAGAGAGGTGATGACATGCAGCAAACAGCCTGAGGTCGGATTCAAATCCAGAATGCTGCGATCAGGACTCAGCTTTAACACGTGGTACTTGTTCTTATCCGGCAAGCTACCGGAGCACCCCGCGCAAGTGCTTTAATATCTTTGTTTCCTGGATAAAACATCCTATTTCACCTGGATGAGGTCAAAAATTGGATTAGTTTGAGGTACAAGCTCTCTCAGGGAGTCTTTTTGAGCCTGGTGTCATAGTGTTGTGAGTTTGGTTCAGGCACAGGAACTATTTTGCACAAAATGCCACCTCTCTTCTGTCTTTCATGCCACTATCCACTGCATATTCACTGTCTAGTGTAGCAGAAATGCCAAAACAAATAATCTCAAAAAGGACACAGTTTCCCCACTGATACGAGAGCTGAAACCACAAGGGGTAATCTGACTAAGCATAAAATAGTAAGTCTGCAGTGTGGGGTTTCCAAACAGTGGCGTAGCAGTAATTCCCCTGCCTCTCAAACTACACCCCTGCTGGCTGAGGATCAAACTCATCAGACTTCATTTTCTGCAAGAAAACAAACTGCCTTTAGCTATCAACAGACTCCAGCCATCATAATCACAAGAGGCTCTCGTTATGATGATCACAAGAGGCAAGAGCTATCATGATCACAAGTTTGCATGTTCACAAGATTTACCCTACAGAAAGAAAAAAAATCCTAATTTTACGCAATTGTAAAAGGTCAAGCAGTCTGTGAGGGATGGAGGAAGCGGAGAGGAAGTAATCAGCGTAGCAGTCCAACGTTGGGAAGAACATATAATGAGTGACAGAATATGTGCCAGCTAGTAACGAGACAGCATATTGCCGAGGTTCTTGTTTTTCTGTATGATGGCTCCAATGCCCCAGGGTGCACTGACAACATTACCATACTCTTCACCTCCGATACACAATACTCATGTCAGCGCCCCCTTGGTGTGGCACAGCCCATTTGAGACATGACACGGTTGCTATTTTAGAATGTCACTTATGGTTTCAGGCATGAGCTTATTAGTTCATTGAGACTAAGTTTGGATGCTCGGTGTGTGCCAACTTCAAATCAAACCACATTGCAATCGAATGCCTACCTTCCCCAAACCTTCCTGGAAAGCTTGTGTGTAAAAATGTGAATTATTAGAGGGGACAGTGGTATTGTGCAATCATTTATGTAACAAGTATTCGGTTAAAGATAATAAAGCATGAGTTTTGGCATGATTGGATAGCAATGGATTCTATTGTTTAGGTGCAAATAAAATGTGTGCACAAAATATTCCATTTTTAACCGGACATTGTTGTCATTACAAAAAGATAACTCGGCTGCACTGATATTATCCAGGCTACTGAGGCACACACCTCATCCACTTTGCTGTTGGCATATACACTAGCAGTGTTCTTTTCCATTCTGAGTTGTGTCTACTTAGCGTTATTCCCTTGGCGGTTCCCTACTGCCACGATATTTCCTTTCATCTCCCCCTATCTCTCCCTCCCCACTTTTCAGTGCAGTTGAGTCAATCACCGCCACAATCGCCACCTGGCTATTCAATCTCATGTGAATACTACCAAGCCAATCAACTGATCTGGAAATAGCTTTTGTTACTTAGGCAAACTGCTTGCATCTCTAGGAACAAGATGCATATTTTTAATAAATTAGGAAAATCAAGCTGCCTTTTCCCCATCAGCTATACGGAGGGTTTTCTTATTGATTTTACACACCACTAGCAACATAAAGCAAATTTCAAAATGCCAAATAGACAGTGCGTGAACTGTATCTGCAATTGTTAATGTGGCAAGGGCCACAATTTGGAAAATGATGACAACATATGTAAAACATGAACAAACTGCATGGGCAAACAGAAACACCGGGTGGAAATGGAAGCTCAACAGGGAGAGAGGGACACTTAAAACACCACAACATGATGATTACTATGTTCTGGCAAGCAGAGTGCAAACTGGATTTCCACCCCCTTTAGCACTCACCAATTAAATACCACACAGTATCAGGATTATCAGGTGAGCAGGTATCAAGACCAGGCAGCAGTTCCAAATTTGGGAATGACAGGTCCATTTTATTTTTTTTCCCCATAATATTTACTTATGAACAACTCCCTATTGCTTTATTTGAACAATATGTGCACAGAAATGTATCAAATGTGTTGCATTTAAGGTCTCTGCTGTGTCAAAAAGAGGCATTACATTAAATATGATATTATCCTTGAAGGGAGAACAGTGTGCTGGGTCCATGTACTGTCATTTCTCCAGTAACTACTAGATTCATCAACAACAAACAACAAATATTTAACAGATTCAGTGTGTGTGTATCAGTCAACCAATGTATTGACATCAGAGTTATCAGGTTTAAAAAGCCTAGCATGAGACTGACCAGAAAATTACCTGTGTGCACATGTGCATGTTCTATATTTCTGATTTGTATGCTGCCACAGAGTAATCATTACCTGATTAAAAATAAATGCAGTAATATAACCTCCACTTTCACTTACTGAATACAAAATCCACTGGATAATGTATTCCAGTTTTCACACTGACCAAAATGAATGACCTTTTTTTCAATTATGTGGAAAGGTGTTTGTCTCTTAATGATTTTTTTTTCTCTTCAAAGTTGTCATGAGTATCGCAAAAATTATTTCTTTCTCCAGTTGTGTTGGTTGTCTGATTACTCCAATTCTGTTACATGTATACCTTTATTGCTCTTCCCTGTGTGTGTGTGTGTGTGTGAGATAGAGAGAGAGAGAGAGTGAGAGAGAGAGAGAGAGAGAGAGAGAGAGAGAGAGAGAGAGAGAGAGAGAGGGAAAGAGTGTGTGTTTGTGTATGGAAAAGAGAAAAGAGCTTAAGGTTGGCATCACATGAGCTTATTATTCTACTCCAGCACTCAATCAAAAGAATGGCCCCATGGAAAGAGAGTAATGCAGGAGAATCATCCTCCTAGGCACTTTCCTCCTCCTCCCCAACCTCCCTGTGATTCTCTCTCTCTCTCTCTCCCTCTCTCTCTCTCACTCTCTCTCTCTCTTTCCCCTGCAGTGTGTGTGAGTGGTATCCATCTGTCAGTTGTCAGTGCCAGGGAGTGATACAGAGAGCTGTCACTTCTCGTCAGCCCGCATCGGTGAGGCCTTTTGCAGCTGCCCTGCCTGACTCGGGGCCAGAGGAAATGTGTGTGTATGTGTGTGTGTGCGCGCATGTGTGTGTGTGTGTGTGTGTGTGTGTGTCAGAGTGTGAGTAAGGGTGAGGAGGAGAAAAAAGGGAGATAGAAAATTGAAGAAAAGGGAGATCGAAAAAAGATGAAGGGAGAGACAGAAGAGAGGGAGAGGGTTAAGGGTATTTGGGGGGCAGTTAAGCAATTAGAGTGGAGAGACAGTGGGAGAGATACAGAGAGAGAGAGAGAAAGAGGAATTCTTCATCTTGTGAAATGGGATAAATAAAAAGAAAAACCCATGAATGTGTCTGTAGGTTTCTTCTCTATGGGAGCAGCAACCACTGACAGTGTTGTATCACTGTGTGCATGAAAAAGAGATTAAAGCTCACATTTTAGCGGAATAAAAAAGGATTGATTGATCAAAAATGTTAAACAGGTTTGAAAAAGTATCTGATTATTATGGTATATTAAATGTAGCCAGTAATGCATTCTGTTACAGCACTGAAAAAAGCAACTTATTCAGATTACATTGAGAATACATGTAGAAAAAGCATGTGAAGTTGTTGTAACAATGCAGGAAAGTGTATTTTAATGATTAAAGTTGCACCTTGTAAAACAAACAAAAGTGAGGATTCTTTAGATAAAATGGACAAAAAACCTCTTGAGCTACCTCTTGAAAAACAATGTTCACTATTCACATTTTGATCACATCACACTTGGACTTGCTCTGATTGGCTCCTTTGGCTACAGAATATTTAAAAAAAAAATCCTTCAAATCAGCCACATTTGCAGCATTAGAAGTGACACACACCCTGAAAAGCCTCCACTCAGCAGATTTATCTCTGTTAAATATGAGACAGGGTGTCGCTGTCCAATCAGGGTCCAGCGTTGCAACCTTTCTGTGATTTACCGTTGACTTCATATTCATTCAATTTGGGATGCACTGCCATTGAAGTTTTAACTAAACTGCATTTAAAAATCACAAAGAACATGAATTTTCTCAGCAGCTTGCGATATACTTGGCGAGTTGGAATTGATCAACACCCCCTATCAAACCCCCACAGATGCTTTGTTCTCACTTGGTGCCACAGGGCAGAAAACATCTTACTTCTTGTCCTTCTAAAGCAGCATGGCACACAGGAAGGTTGCAGCTGTAAGACTCCAGCAGTGTGTTGGAACAGCAAACAATACCATGACATAATTGTACCGAGCGTGATGGAAATGCATAAAACAAGTTCTGAGCATTGTGGAACAAGGAGGTCGTATCTGAGGCTTAAGTGGCAGAGCCAATCAAGACATACCGTACAGTATAAGTCATGCAAGATTGTGCAAATAACACTAAGTAATAATAATCTTATTTGACTTGTCAGCACCATTATACCTCCGTAACGCACAACAGCTGCATGACTCAGATGATATTTTGCAGCAAAGGTATTTATCAGATGAGAGAGAGCATGGTTTGTTGCATTCATGCTGTTAATCCTTTTGAATTCATTAGCTGACCTTACACAAAATGTGAACTAGAAATTATTTGTCGAATCACTGAAAAAAATGTCTGTTGTTAGAAAAATGTTTCTTCTTTGAGTGCTAAATAGACCGTGTTGAATGGATGTGAATGGTAATGGTGAGAGTGGTGAAACACTGAAAAGCAGTGGGGGTTGTGTTTGTTTTTGGGACTGTGAACAAGTGAGGAAAAAAAGAATGCACACTTCACCACAAAAAAAATGTATGTTTATCTGTACTATTTATAACATTTAGGTGAGGCAGCTTTATTTATATAGCACATTTCATAACACGGAGGCTATTCAAAGTCCTTTACAGAATAAAAAAAAGATACAATTAAATTAAAGATATAGAGAAAAAAATGCAAATGTACACAAGTTTCATTGCAATGCAGATTAGGTGCAACACATAAATGCTTTAAGTTTAGTTTAGCTCCACTTTGATCTGTGACAGGTTGAGCTCCAAAACCGTCTTTTGGACTTGCATCAGAGCGGTGATTTGCACTGATCGTGAAGTCATGTGAACGCAACATGAACACGACTTCATGCTATAAGATAAACAAAAAAGAGTAAGGAGTGTTTATCCATCGCATCTCCGAGAGGATAGTAATTATTTTTTGTTTGTGAGAGAAACTGACAAGACTGCCTTGCTTGTTGCACACGTTTGCCTGTGACAAGCACAAATCAAAAGTTATCCAAAACTACAACTTACGCTTTAATTAATCAGAGGCGCTATGTATTGCTGTTTGACAAGGATAACTTTCAGCCCAGTGCTGTTGTTTACCTGTCCTGTTTGCCGGCTCTGATTCCCTTTAATTCAAAACTTATGAGATTTCCCTCTCTTGAACAAATTCAACAAATTGAGCACCAGCTCCCTGTGAGCATGTTCCTCACTGATTTACTGATTGCCCAGTAAATCAGTGGGAAAACATGGCAAGCACGCTGAGGTTCCCATCTTCACAATTTTACAAAAATATCAAGAATAAAAACCACTCTTTCACAATATTATACATTTTAAAAATGGCTGATAATCGTCTTGTACATGAAAATAATGTTAGCTGGCTGCATGTGAACGGCTCAGCTTAAAGTGTGAAGTTATTCAGATGCATCCTGAGGTCAGTGAGTATTTCTCCACCTCTTTCCCCCCCAGCCTTTTAGATAAGGCAACCTTCAGGAACATTGAAATGACAAGCATGACAAGTACTGTATACTGGTGAGAGATCCAAGAGCTGAGCCCCAGGGGCCTCATTGTACAAAAATGTTCTTTGACTTTATCCTTGATTTCTTCCATCAGATCATCTGGAGAAAAAAAAAATAAAACAAAATCTATAGCATCTACGCCGTTGGTATTGACAGAAATACGATTTTAAGCTCTTTAAAAGTCAATGTGTGTGTATGTGTGTGTGCGAGAGAGAGAAAGAGAGAGAGTTGCAGGGTTTTCAGGGGTGAAATGAAAACGAATAAAGAGGCAAACTGATGCACATGTGTGTGTTTCCTTTTTCCTCAGCATTTGGATGCTGCGGCTGAAGCATCGCCTCTGAGATACTAAAGATGACACGCACAGAAGAGTACCGAGTAGTTATCCTCTGTACTTTTTTACACCAAATTAGGGTGATTAATTTAGCCCGCTTTCAGCAACACTAATTCAAAACTGAGCCATTATGATGAGCATTTCAGGAGAGGAACGTTCACCTCCCAGCAATTCAGCAGAGTTTATGAATCATTTGGTAACACCACAGGAACACACGCTTGGCGCCGGAGCAAAAGTTCCATAACAGAAAAGGAGGCACATTGAAGAATACTGATTCACTCCTGCACAGCGCTTTCAGGAGGAATTCCCATAAATCTAATGTCCTTTAGTCAAAATTTAATTGCCATTTTTTATGTTCCTCACAATGACAAGAGGTCGTCTTTGCAGGAAATGTTTCAAAGGAAAAATATTATCCAACATACAATATATATCTCCCACTTACCTTTTATCCATCCAGATACTTCTGTGGGATTTTGCAGGGTTTCCAGTCTGCCACAACCTCCTCAGCAGAGGCGGATAGATACAGTTTGCTGCTGTTCTTCATCAGGAAATAGTTCCTAGAAAAACTCTGCACCCCTCATCAGAGCTGAGGACTATATCTGTCATTGTGTCATTGTGTTTTTGGAAAGCGAGGAGGGGAAGGTCTCAGCATCCCGGAAACCTCACCAAATCACTTGATCTTCATCTGGATGGATAGACTGCACCAGGCACAAGTGGGATTTTTTTTCTTCTTTCTTTGTTTTGGGTGAATTATTCAACAGAACTAAAACTGTGTACATCTTCAGGTAGATTGCAAGATGCAAACAAGCTATTTTTAACTTAATCCATTACTCTGCCTGGTTGGTTTGAGGAAAATCATGCTGACCACAAGCCGCCGAGCTGCTAGTCAGCCAGTGGGTGGATTTGGTTACACCTCCACTTCAGCTCCCTTTGTCAGATATGGCAAGCTGTATCACTTTTTCCCTCTGCCTCTCTATTTCTATCTAAATCTCTGAAGGACACACACACGCACACACACACACACACGCACACGCACACGCACACGCACACACACACACACACACACACACACACACACACACACACACACACACACAATTTTTCCTTCCTATTGCCTCTCACCTTCTTTCCCACTGACATTATCACTTGATTTATTGGGGAAAAATCCCAACATTTTTAAGCATCTTTTTGTCTTTATGTCCAAAATAACGGAACCGCATAAAATTTATATAGAGACTATATCAATTTTGAGTGGTTTTGAACATATTACGACTTTTAAGTTGTGATGAAAAGTGATGCCGCATGTTGGATATGAAAATTCCTCAAAGTTGTTTTAAAAAAAAAAAGCAAACAAAATTAAATTTTGCTGGATTTTCATTTTCTTTATGTTAGTAGCCAGCTGGTTTATCTGGACATATAAACAGCCCGACCCTCTGCTTCTGTATGTCTTGTCTTATTAACATTTCTCTGATCTAAATATGTGAGTGCGGGCGTGTCTGTGTGTCTGTGTGTGTGCGTGTGTGTGTGTGTGTGTGTGTGTGTGTGTGTGTGCGCGTGTGTGTGTGTGTGTGTGTGTGTGTATGCTGTTAGGAGGATAAATAAAAATCAAATAGCATTTTTAGACAAGCAAACATTGCACTACCTTTTAGAAAAGTCTCTTCAAAGCCTCACCACCAAAGCTGGAAATTCCTTCCTGAGGTGTCAGGAAAATCAAAAACAACAAACATCGCACTTATGCTCCTGTTTAGTTCCTCAAATGTTGTCTTCTGCTGAAAAGGAGATATGGCCCAAAAGGGGCTAGAACACACCAGCAAAAAAAGTTTCAAAGCACAAACACACATACACCCCTCCCTCTGTAAGAGTTTAACACTTTTTGCCTTTCTAATGTGAGTGCAGAGTTCAAGGCAGACACATGAAGAGTTTGGTTTCCCTCAACATGCATTTGTGGAAAAAAGCCTGACAAATTGTTATTTTACCTAACAACGGGAACACAGCGTTCACAAGAAGCATGACCATGCTGTAAGAAAACGGCCATGGTATTTGTTTGTCTGTGGCGGAGGCTTTTTCAAGCCCGTTTCTGAGGATGTCTACACACCACACAGCCCTGACAGACACACACACACACACACACACACACACACACACACACACACACACAGAAAGAGATGTGGGGAGCGCTTGCCCTATATAGAAGTCCCTGTGGGAAGGGTAGAGAATCTTTGATTCTCTTTGAGTAGGCATTTTGTCATGTTTTATATCATTCAACTAATAAAACACAAGTCCTTAACTAAAGACTTGGACTCCCTCTGGACTTCTGCTCTACATGGACAGCAGTTGTTTGCCTTAGACATGTTTCTCTATCGTCTCCCACATCTGCAATTACCTAATGCACTGTTTACTGGGTAAACATGTTCGTTCAACATATTAGGAATATCTGAAGCTCCTGAGAATGCATGCGAATAATCTTACGGCGAGAGAAACGGTGGTCTTTGATCTCTGCTTTTCCCCTAAACCAGGAGTCCAGGGTTTGCACAATATTTGACTCCAGTTTGTCATTTTGAGCTAATTGTTCTTAAAGGAAAGGTACATCCAAAATTCCAAAACGATATTTCCCACTTACAGTTTATGCATCCACATAGTTTCTGTGTGATTTGGTCAAGGTATCCATTCCGCCATGATCTCACCGCAACGGGTGCACATGGGTTTTTGTTTGTAGAGTTCAAACTGTCAATTATTTTACATGTGAAAAACTCAACAGCTGCAGCTCTTTCCAAAGCAAAGACAGGGACTATTTTTTGCCTTAGAACACCAGGAAACCATATCTGTCCTCCTCTAATTCAAACTTACTAGGGACAGACAGATACAGTTTGCCTGAGTAAATGGGAAAATATTTGTAAAAATTTGGATTTTTTTTGTGTGTGTTATAGGTGACCTGTTCCATTAAACTAGAGTAGTTTATAACAGAGTCATATCAGTTCATGAAAACATGAAGGCTAATGCTAGTAATTTGTATAGAGGTGGTTACTTTTGCATAGTTGGTGCAATTTAAAAGCAGAAATGCCACAAATAATCTGCTATTATAATAGGTGGTGTGCTTTGATGTTTGTGAGAGAAAATTAAACATACACTGAAAAATGACTCAAAATCACCCTCAACAGTAGTACACTAAACTCTTGATGATCACGAACTTGTCATACAGTGTGGAGGCTGCAGTGTCTCCCTCTAACATCTAACACACTGCAGCCTGGGCAAAATCACAGGTACTCCTTCCTTTGCAGCCATAGCGACACAATTGTGTGTTAGCAATTTACCGGTCAGCTTCTGCATCACCTGAACAAAATCACTCATTATCTATCCTTTTTTTTTTTTTTTAAACTGTGCATGCTCTAAAAAAACCGCAACATCTGCCCAGCTGGTGAAAAAAAAGGAAGTTTGGTTGACTGTGTTATCACAGGGAGCCAGAAATGGAGGCATGACAATTGCACAGCTTCAGCAGCACGGCAGCAAAATAAAAAAGATGAACCAAATCGTAACATTTTGCAGGTAATATAATTCACTCCACACATCACTTACAATTCGCTATAATAAGACAACTGAGCATCCTGTCATCTGACTGTCAAAAGTGCTTCATTGTCATCATCTGAATTATTCTGCCTCTTTCAGCATCAGGGAACAGACTGCATGCAGACACAGTGAGTAACAATCTGACTAAACATTCTCCTGTGAGCAAATCAATACATGTGACACATTTTCACTTCAAGCCAAATAAGACACATTTTTAGGGACTATAAAAGTGGATGGGCAGTATTATTCAGCCGGCAGATGAATCCCCAGTGCTAACCAACACCAGCGGTTTTGCTCCTTCCTGTCTCTTTATCTTGCAAGCATTTAAGAGGGGAGAGGAGGGGGGAGTTTTATTGCTAAGTGGGCCTGGACACAGTAAAGAGCCGAGAGCTGGTGTTTAACAGGACTATTAACGGCGAGATAGGAGATCGATACTGCAAGGTAGAGAGGAGGTGCATCTCTGTCACTGTGATGTGTTATTAGCGCCCGATAGCGGAGGGATCTGGTCTCTTTCCAGTTCCTTGCCTTGTTATGTACTTTGCTCCACAGCAATTAAACCAAACCTCTCTTTGCACATTGTACTGTGGATCCAATGCCTGTAAATAACCATTTAATAAATTACAAATGCATTTGAGGGGTGTTGATGCATGATGAGATCTTTGACATAACAAATAACAGTACCCATCTTTGAGAGATTCATTTTGTCATTTTTTACCCCATGTCTTCCTCCTTGTCTTCTTTATAGTAAAAACTACAACATTCTGTTTAGATACCTTAAAAGTCTAGTGCTGGCCTAACATGCATGTTTCTGAACTGAGAGAGCACCTGAAGGAAGGGAACACAAACACAGGAAGAACATGCAAACTCAACATAGCGAGGGTTAAGGCTGGGGACTGAAGTTATTCTCATAATTCCCAGCATGCTGGTTACATCGTTTGACTCTGATGAGGACGTAGTATGCGTCAAAACATTAGTTCTTTCACCTATCAATAAAATTTAACATGTGTGCTCCAGCGTCCCCTTTGGGTTCCTGCAAGATGGTGGTTCCATGACTCTGTTGCTGGGTTCCCTTGGGGTTAGAGGTGAGGAGAAAGTGGTTTAGAGTGGAGGAGGCTTATACTGAGCACTGTGATGTCTCTGCTCGGGAGAATCCTTGGTTTCCTTGAGTGTGTTGGTGTGCTGGTTGATGCAACTTGCATGTTACAAATAAACATGTTGTCCCCCACCAGTGGTGCAGCCACATACATATGTGAAGCAGCTGGATGTTAAAAGAGTTCATCATTCTTTTAACATGATATGAGATGAACAGATAAACAAACAAATGAATGAATAAAAGCCAGTAGACATAATACCAAAAGAAATCTCGAGTAAAGAGCACAACCAGCTTGTCGGCAGCTACATGCTGAGTAAGAGAACACCCCACATGGGACCCTTTGGAGAAAGTGCAAAAAAAAAAAAAAAAGTAGGTGTGTCCTTGCAGGAAGTGGGTGTTGCCCAGTCAGTGTGACAAGTTAATATGTTGCCCAGGATGCACCTTGAATGAGAATTTTGTGTTGTTATGCAAAAGCTATGTGACTTTGTGCGGTATACCACAGCCACTGCCACGCTCCATTTTGACTGAATGGCCATTTTGTGATATCCCATGTGCACTACCACAACCGATTTTGGACATGGCCATATTTGGGAGAAATCTACTCGTTTGTTTGGAGTTTATGCCACTGTGTCGCGCATGGCCGAAGGGATGTACACTGACTCATGGTCGCCCCAGCATCAGCTTCATCAGGTGAGGAACGATTGCTTTTTCTGGAATTACTTCATAACACCAAGTTGGAAAAATAAACATTGACTTGTCTTCTTTCAATAATTAAAGAACGCTCAAGCTCAGTCATGTAGAAAACAAATCTGCAGTTTTGTCAGTGATCTTTCAAAATTTCAAACAAGACAACATAAACAACTTTGAATGGATTAAATACTGGTCAGATTTTTAATGAAACAAATGCAGTCACACACAGACACACACAAATTCTATTGGCACAGTCTCTGTGTGTGTGTTTTATTTGTACCTTAACTATTTGAGTAAAAACAAGCTAAGAGTGAAAGAGATAGGAAATTGGATCATAACTCCCAGCAATCTCTTAGTGCAAAATTCAAAATATATTCATAGTTTTAAATCTTTTGTTCTCACAGACATGCATGCGATAATGAAAGGTTTGAGTCTAATTTAAGCACTCACATCTGTGATAGAGACCGTGATGCAAAAATGGTATTACTGCCTCTTCAAAATCCCACTTCTAACTCCTCACTCCCTCCATTTTCTTTTGTCCCTGACTTGAGGAACTTGCTGCTAACCAATCTCCCGCTCTTACCTTTGCTTAAACTGCTGAATGAAGCACATTTGTAACTGCAAGCAAGACACTGTATTATACGGCATCAGAGGTCAAGTACACGATGGCCCTAAGCTTTCCACTTAGGTGACCACTGGACTCTATTATTTCAAATTTAAGGCTTTAAGATGCAAGATATTATTTTTATATGGGATCGTAAATAATGGAGACAGGAAAGGCATGCATCACTGATCGAATATTAACATTAACAGATCTTAAAAACAACAAAAAGCGTAGGACAGTTGGAATCTGGAGGCAATTACTAGCTTTAATACTAAATATATCCTCTTTTGTTTCATGAGATTTGCTGAGTGTGCTCTTCTTTCACGGTCAAGCAAACAGCGCTCCATGCAACTGAAAGTGTGTGAGAGGAATACATACACAGCTCTGCTTTGTAAACCTATACAATGTTACCGCAGGTCACACCATCAGGCTTTCCTTTAACTCGGAGATATGAAACGTTAGAGAACAAGAGGTGGAAGAATGGGCCCACGGATATGTTTCAGTGGAGGAAATCAGAAAAAAAAAAGTATACCAAAGAGTATTGTGTGCTTTCCATGAGAAACGCACCGACGATACAATGCAGCGCTCACATAATTAGCTTGTGGGTGATTACACCAGGATGCACTGGGAGCAAAGCACTGACACTCTCACATAACTTACTGCAGTCTATATCTATAAACTTTTATGTATCTGTTATGACTGAAGTGCATGATGTTGACCAAACCGAGAAACCCTATTTGCTGTCTTGCTGGAGGAAATAAAGAAGACTAGTTGTTCATTGGTGTAGGATGAGGGTGTGGGATTTTGAGATTTCTGTTGCACTAGGAGTTTTGCAATGGGGAAGATGGACTGGGAAAGTGCTGTTGAGTGTTTTTAAAGGCTATTATGGGCATTTTGTGTCGCAAAATGTTGACTGAAATCCTGATTTATTGTAAAAACATAAGGTTTTAATACCTTCCTGTGTTTATGCTGTGTAAGAGTCACATGGTTTTCAGTGACTATGCACGCAATAATCTCAGTGAGTCTGACAGTAAATATCATGTTTTACCAATGCGTTTGATTTGGGGTGCAGTTATCATGCAGTTAAATTTCTGCTTGTCCTCCTTCTGTCCCTCCAGATGTCCGAGAAGTTGCCAGTCACCCCCCGTCTCTGTGAACTTCAGATGCTCCTGGCAAATGGCGTCACCCGCCGTAATCCCTCTTCATTCCCACTAACAATTTGGTAATGAAGTATTGATTTTTAGTTAGATTCATATTGATGCTACTTGCTTGGAACTGATAAATCACTGAAACCGGGGGCCAGGCCAGGATGACATGTGTACCATGTGTTAATCTGATGGATATGTCTTATTTTCCTAATGTGTCTCTACCCCGGCTCTCTCACTCCATCTTGTGTGTCAAGCACAGGTCCATGATGACGGCTTCAGTGCACGTTGTATTTAGTGGAGGTGTTTCGGATACTTAATGTAAACCCTTCCCCTTGAGTATTTTTTGTCTTACTTTGTTTCTCTCTCAGTCGCCAGCTGAGGAATCACTTGTTGGTTAAGATGAAAGCTTAAAAAGCAGTCATTTTTACAGTTGTTGGTATTAATTTCCTTGTTTGAACAGCAGCTCCCTAGAAGAAAAAAGAAATCGAACAAAAGTAACCCCTTCCTCCATCAGCTAATAATTACCCTCAGCTGGATACCCGCCAACATGTTCTGGTGCACTAACTCTTACATTCAACCTATCACATATGCCATTTGGTGGATGCTTTTATCTCAAGAATCTCAAAGTGCCATATATTGCACAAGTGGGGAATCAAATCCCTAACCCTGGCATTTGTAGTGCCATGCTCTTCCCATTGAGTTATACAGGACAGCATTTCCAAGCACCCACTGTGGGTGCTTGGAAATCTCCTTATCACCAGTGTCCACCTGTCTGTGGCAGCGGTCGGTATTTTAGCCTGCTGTCTAGTCATTACTGTCTCAGTGGGGTCTCAGTAGGTACCACTGACACACTAGGTTCCATAATGTAAGGCCATTGAACAAATTTACTCATTTTAATATAATGTGGAAACAATTATAGTAAATCTTTGTGATTGGATTAAAAAATTTTCCTAAATATTCTATCAGCTTTAGCCATTTTATTTGGAGGAAAAGTAACAGGAAAATGTCAGAAATGGGTCTGTTGTGGTGTAAATGCAGAGGAGTTCAGATGATGTGAGATCCAGGAGTGTGTGTACAATGTGTATACGTCTGTGTGTAACTGAAAACCCACCTGCTCAACAAGAAGAGATAAGCTATCCTGAGCTGAGAAGGAGGGACACACATCCTAGTACCAAAACTAACCCTTATACCTCTATCCCTACCAAAATCTCTCATTGGTTACATTTATTATGTAAAACCTGACCTTAACCTTAATTCTCACTGCTACATGCCCGAACCTTAACCCTTAAACTTTAAACTCCTCAATTTCCTTTTTTATCTTTAAACCTCATCCTGACCTAAACCTCATCCTTATTCTAACATGAGCTTGTTCCAACCTTTATCTAATGTATAGGGGCTAAAAAGGGTTACATACTGAGCCCTACAAATCGTATAGTATGCAACAAGGGCTACAGAAACAGATGTAAAAATTAAGATTATATTTTACAAAGGCTTAATAAATAAAAACACCAGGGAGTATTTAAAGGATCTGGGGTGGCCATGGCCAATATAACACAAGAAAAAAGCCCATGCTTTTCATCCACAAATCACAAACAAGTTCCTGATGTGGCTGTTCCTCACCAATCAGGCTGACTGGGCATGAGTGGACATGGGACATACCCTACTCTACCAAAGATAGGCTAAAAAATGGCAGTGGATGCAACTAACCCTCAACCCCAGTCCTAACCCTAAAATAGCCTTAACCTGCTATAGTTGCAATTAAACCCCACAATAAAAAAAACCCCTGAAGACCTGCCATATAAAAAGAAAGAATGAAAAAAAGACAGAAATAGACAAAAGGAAAAGAAAAAAACTGCAGGAATATCCTCAATCCAAAGGTCTAAAACTCAAACTTTTTTCTCTCATGGAGAGAAGCCCAACAAAACACACACACACACACACACAGACACAACTGCAGTTCATCTCTGACAGCTGTCACTCCAATCGGCCACCAGCCCGTCTCTCCTCTCAGCCTGCGAGAGGGCTCAACAACAGCCAAGCGTTTCTCTGTCAAAGAACATATGCCAGTGCATCTCTCCTGCTCCGAGCCTGGTGACATTATCTACTTCCAGGCCCTGTGGCCGGCACAACTCTCAGCCCTCATGCTGATGGCACTCTGAACATGATGTCTGATGTCTCTCAGGCAGTTAACTGATGCTGTCACTGCACCAAGATACAACACAACCGCTCTGACAAACAGATTGTGACAAGGACATACAGACACACAAGTGTGCATGCACACACTCGCAAGCACACACACATACACCCGCGTAGAAATACACACGCCTTGTAAATCTGCCAGACATCAGTGTTACTGCAAATACTCCTTTTATGTAGTATTTATTTTAACATCAAGGGAATGTGAGATGGCCGAGGTTTACCACGCAGATGGGGTCAACTGCACATATAAGCCGTCAATCACATAAAACGCACGCTAAATAGATCTTCTTCCTTGAGATTTTGTGACTTATTTTGTTGTTCCTTATGGTGAACTCTACTGACTTGATGCCCAATTAAGTTGAAACAAACCATTTAAATATCCTGTGAATGCAATATCTGCCCATATTCAGACCTGCTGTAGTGAAAATATACCAGTTTTGTCTCTATAAGTTCAAGCAGGCGTACAGAGGAAGTTTCAGGGAACACATCTGAGACTTATGGTTTACTTGTTAGTGATACAAAAGAGAGAGAGAAAAAAAAAAACATAAGAAATGCCACATGAGGCAGTAGTAATCCTGCCAGAGTTAAATAACTAAAATGGTTGGAGTTTGTAACAAAGCAGCTCTGAGCTTCCCAATTACTTGATATTGTCTACCATCTACTGGCAGCAATGGTAAACTGCATGAGTGAGAGCCAAACTGGTCATTTTCAGAAGAGACGTTTGTTTGATATTTATTCCTTCAGATGAAAGCTTTGATCAGAACGTATGATGAAGTTTTTATGTGGGAAAAATGGATTATAATTGTGAGCCAGTATGTTTATGGGCTGTGTGAATAAAGCATAAGAAAATCTGGATAGTGTTAATGTTGTCTGTCATTTGAGCATGACAGGTATATGTAATGTTAATTTTTTCTGATGTTATTAGTTTATATTCCTGTTATTTGTAATCTGTCTGTTTTAATTTATCTATTTATATATTCAGCTGGGATTTGAGGGTTTGAAAATGAGGCACTGTTGTTTGTGAGGGAAGATGATAACAGCAACACTCCAATGTGTATTAACATTGCCCAGTTTTATTTGTATAATGCTACAGTCAGAGAAAGTGTGTAACTGCTGAAAATAGAAAATTAGATGCCAACATGTTTATTACTATGAAATATGTTTACATAATCACAAAAAAATGACAAGAGTGAGCGCTTGACTTTAAAGCTGGAGTGCAGGCTTGCATATAAATTATCATGTCACCGTTTGCTGTCACCCTGCCCTTCCAAACCGTCTGCAGCGGCGTCCTGACAGACAGCTGTTAAAGAGACTGCCTCATGATTGGAAGGTCACCTGTGTCCATCCTTGTCAAAGAGTCCTTGAGCAAGACACTGAACGCCCCCTCCTGCTCCAAAAACATCTCTCCTGCCTGACCCTGCACTCACACCCCCTCTTGAAATGCATACAAGAGTATCTCTGAAAAAAAAACTCATTTTATTTACATTTTCTACATTGTTTCTACAAATGTCAAGTAATAAGGAGCATTGAGATTAGACTCTTAGTGAAAACAACTGTTAAATAAAACTATCTTTTACAATATTTATCAAAAACATTTTTTTTTTCCACACAGTCAATTTTTCAATAATAAATAATACATTTTTATGCACTCCCATGTGTAAATAAGTTGATGGCTTTTTTTTTTTTGTCTTGTACACTAGTTAGTATGACTGGTACAACTGCATAGACCATTTCTCAATGGGAGATGAATACAAACTAAAACAGAAACACACTGAACATATCTGCAAACATAAAACATGTGACGAAAGGAATTCTGAGACTGAAGAGAGGAACTTCAAAAAGTCAAAAACTGTTTTGCAATCTTGAAAAAAACTGAAATGAGTTTGTAGTTTTCCTGGCAAATGTAACACGGAGGGCTACATCAGCAGAAATGTATTATTTGGGAACTTTTCTACATTTTCTATATCTAAGGCTGGCGGGATGAAATTGCTACATGGCTAGCACAGTGTGAAATGAGTACAAATGTTTTAAGGTTAACACCATTTCACTAGCATTCTTTTTGTTCCTAAGAAGAGCAAAAGCACAAAAGTACTTTGTTAAAACTTAAAACTCAAATTAAAAAAAAAAAGTAGAAATACCACATTCATTGTTCATTGGTTATTTTTGACACATAAAACATGTATGACAGACTGGCTACAGTTTGTAAATAGTAATGGCCACCCACTCGCATATGTTTCTCTTATTGTTTGGTTGGCCATTATGGACCTTAAATTTGGCGGTGTTTTGGATTTGCCCATGCCAAAGGTCATGTGAGAGTGGTGAAGCCCAAAAATGCCATTGCCACAGATGCTACAGTCTGATTGCATGAGTTTAAAGGAGTCAAACTGGTCATACACAAAATACCTGATCGAGGATCTACCCCCTTAGCCTACACCGAGTTGTTGATTTCTTGCTCAGCAGTTTAGCCTTGAAGTAAGAAAGGCCTGACAGTCACGGGGAGTTGGTTGGGTTGGTCACTGGCACTGAAAGGAGATTATGCAACCTGCAACTAGAAGATGGCTGGTATTTCACTGATGGTGCCAAACACTGTTGTGTTACCCTTTAACAAGGCACTGAATCCCTTACTGTTCTGCAGCTGTGACCTCTCCCATGACATGTTTTTGTATCACTGGCTATCTATGGATTATACTGATGTAGGAGGGATATTCAAAAAGAAATTCCAATTACCTTGGAGCTGGTAAAATTTAAACTATGTCAGGATTTTGTGGTAACTTCATTTGCATCAGTAGTATATCAACAGTCTGTTAGGTCAACTGTGTAGCAAACTCAGAAATTCACAGCACTGCTGCCAAGTATATATACTAAGTTGAATCAGTAGCTTATTAATGTCTGGAAACAAGACTTTTGCTGTTTGAATTAAAAATGCATTAAGCAGCCAAACCCAACGTGTTGTGCTCTATAGGGCTTTCAGTGCAGTAAAATGATCTAAGCAGTGCTTTACATTCTACTACATGTGGGTGGGGTGATTTAACACGGGTTGACAGAGATAAAGCCAGGATTTTGGTCAGTTTTTGCCCCAGTTAAGCAATCCCGTAATACTGGTAGTGGGATGGCGAATTTGTTGTTAATTAGTTCAAAACTATGGAGCAAATCCTCCACTGTTTTTTTCCCCACTATATAGAAATGCATGTAACTGTAACTGTGAATCGAGTGCAGCACTTTATTTACTTGCACTGTACTTGTCAAAGCCTTGAAAAGCACAATCCTGCATGAAAACTGAGCATGTGACCGCTGACGGGTTAAATCTGTCATCTCACTCAATACAGTCCACAAGAAAGAACTGGTCTAAGATCAGTACTCTGATACTGATGTAAATATGAGTGCACAGCTAAAATGTTACAGCATACTATACCTGCATTGTATACTCTACTGTTGCACTGCAAACTGTTTTTGTTGTGACAATCCCACATTTACCTTAGGCCAAGCAGACATTTCACAGGCATAGAGGCTCCAAACACAGAGAAAAACAAACTGAAACTATTTTGATATATACAAGAAAAATGCAGTGAAAAGTTCAAGACGCAGGGTACATCTTTTGAATGTTCTCAGTGGTATTCTGCTTTGTGAGATTTGGTATTTCAGATTATTGTGTAAAAAAAAATAAATGTGAGGGGGATCTTGACAGTTAGAGCTCTTCAATAGCTCCAAACTGGCATATTTTGGTAAGTCATTAGCCAACAAATCCATCTCTACATCCTGACTGAATTCACACTGAATTTCCACCAGAGCCAGAGTCCCTCTACACAGCCTTCTTATCATCTCACCTTCTGTCTGAATCAGCATAAACAATTTTGCCTCATTTCCTTTCCTGTGTGGAAGTATCTAATGTATCTAGAGAAACAAAAAAAGCATTTTTGTGAGAATGCAAGCATAACACACATCTTCAAACGTTAACAACCATTTTACAAAATAATTAGAATTATAAACAAGTCCACCTCATTTCTTTGCATATGTTGTGCATTGTCAAATGCTTCTGTCCTCAAGGAGTTATGGCTGCTTCCTTTTAAAGAACAGCGTGTCTCTTTGTTCTGCAGTGTTGTGCAAGCTCGAAGCAAACTGGAACATGTCTTCATGTTCCTTTTTGAAGAGACCCTGAGGATGAAGTGGAGCTGTTGTTCACCTGCAGGAGAAAAGTGTGAGGCGCACTGGTTAGACCCAGCAACACTGAGAGGAACTGTGTGTGTTTATACTGAGAACATGTATGTGGTTGCATGTTCATCATGATATTTCACACATTAAACATTATTTTAAAGGATTCACGATCATCCACTCAGTTATCTGACCAATATTAATGTCAAATTTAGATGAGAAAGATGCAGTACATGGGCAGCATTTGTAGCAGGATGCATGAAGTTGTGAAAAATATTTGTAAATCAGGAGAACTACAACTTTTTTGTAGTTCTACTCTTTTTGGTGGTGGTGGGTTAATGGTGTAATAATAGAAATTCACGCCATGCATTTTGCATATGCTTGCAGCATGAACTGTCTAATGCAATTAATAACTGATACTTTTTGGTTTTTTTTTTTTTTTTTTACAATTTTTTATATATTAACATTTCAGTACATTTTCAACTAACGTTTTTCACTATAGATTCAACAGCAACTTGGATTCAGACCATATAGCTCAAATGGGACTTGTTTGCACATGAGCTGTGTAAACGATGATGGCATAATTAGGCGACACTTCCTCCAAAAGCAAGAGGTGCTCATTTGAGCCCAAAAGGACAGCACCATCTCATGGCAGCATCAACATTCAGTGCCAAAAAAAATCTATACTCAAAATGTATTCCCATTTTGACCCAGCACATACGCAAAAAGATGAAAACATAATAATTAAATAGAAATAGAAACAGAAACAGGTACACAAGATGCTGTAGTTTTAGTTCAGTTTCAGTTTCCACAAATTTTCATTTTCATCTCAAGTGCTTTTCATTAACGTAGCTTAAGCTTTTACCCACATTTTGTCTGATTTGTCAATCCCTATCCATGTAGAAAGTGATATTATCCATCGCTAGTTACTTAAAAAGTTGCCCACACATCATTACTCTAGGGGAAAGAGGAGAAAGCAAAGAACAGTTGTAGGTAGCATTAGGGTGGGTAGGCCTGATTGACAGGCTGATGACACACCATATGGAGATGCTGGGCACATTCTACCCTGAGGGGGACAACAATGTTTTTTCATTATTATTTGTTTGCCTCATCCCTGTCAACCTCTCTTAAGGAAAAGAAGCAAGAAGACAGCCAGGTTGTTGAAGTTGACAGCCACACATGCAAACACATAAAGACACGCAGATGTACGTGCACAGACACTCTCATACTGTAGTCACATGCAGACAATGTACACAGACCTGCACACAGACACATAAACACACACACACACTCACACACACACATACACACACACACACACAAATTTCTGTTGATTTACTAGTGACGGATAGAGAGATTGTTCTAGTGTTCTTAATTTTGGAAAGTGAATGGACATCAGATTTGGCTTTGGGGTCAACTGAATTTCTAAATTAGTTGAAACTGTAATTAACTGAGTAGAATAAATTCATGATCTTTTCAATAGGACAGTTTTTACTCATCTGCTGTACAGAAAACATACTTGTTTGGAGGCTTCAGAGGAGGGATGGACTTCACTTCCAAAATTTCCATTTAACTGCAACACTGCTGTAAATATAGGAGAAAAGAAACAGTATATGTAATAAAGAGAGTGCATTTATATATGAATATACTAGCCATGAAGATGAATGCCCTATGTTTCATTATTACCCATCCCATAGTGCAAAGCATCCAAATATGAACAATGCTATGTCAAAAACCAGAGGAAATGATGGGTGCATGTTGCACTGGGTGATAAGTGGGTAAGTCATGTAGCTTCAGGAAGCCACTATCTTTATGCATCTAGTATTTTGCAGTGCATCCAAATTTGAATTTAAGCTTTAAATTAGGCTTCAATGACTGTTACCTACATCATATCTATCTATAACAACACAACCATCGTGTAGTTGTCACATGCATTATAAAACACCAACACAGAGCTCATCCTTACCTTGTGGATCAAGCCTGGGATCGACAAACCCCCAGTGCTGGTAAAGAGCAGCCAGGTCATGGGGATTGTAGTTTTTCAAGAGACTCAAAATATCAATGTCAATTGGCATTTCTCCTGTTGATTCACTCTTTCCCTGAGCAAAAAGGAGCGGTTCTAAGTATGCTTTGCCACTGTGGACACCCCATAGGTTCATGGCAGACCAAAGATCAAGACCTTTAAGACCTGCAGAGGAATCACATGTCTGCCTGGGGGGATGGAGTCTATCTGCAGGTGCAGAAGATGAAGCTCTGCCATGATTACGGGCCAACATAAAACCCAGGCCCTCTTGTGGAAGTGGGTTGCCTTCCACAGCACCTCTGTGGCTTTTGTATTTAGGGCTGCTTGTTGACTGGAACCCAGGGACACTTTTACTGTGCTCACTACTACTTGATGAAGTAACTTGAACACTGGTGCCCTTACTTCCCCCCTCCATTGCACGGTTTTGTTCAGACTTCTTTTGAGGTACAAGCCCCGTTCTCCCACTTGATGGAGTCCCGTCTGCAGACTGGGAGTCCTTTGACTGAGTGTTAGGCTTGGGTTTATTTGTAGGGATGCCTGAATGGGTCTTCGGTGCTGAGCGCTTGCTGCTGCTGCTGTGCACTGTGAAACCCGGTGGCTGTGTGCGCTGAGTTCGGGGAGTGGGCAGAGCTGGGCAGTCTTTGCTCTCAAGAAATGGCGGAGGCCCCGTGCGCCTCCACTGGGTAGCACCTGTCTTTGAACTCTTGAAGCTATTAGTGCAGGGTGCCCACTTTGGTGCCAGTGAGCTATTGCCATCCACCCTGTGTGCAACCCGCTGATGGATCCACAGCACCTCTGGGTAGCTGGTAGTGTGGGAACAATATGGGCACTGGTGTCTTACTAGGCCCTCTTTTTTCACTGAATAGTTCATGGTGCCATCACCTTCACCTACAGGTAACGCTGACAAATTAAGGAGACTGGCAGCATCTATGGTGGCATCTCCCTGCCCTTTGACCTGAGTACTCTTTGATTTCTCTGTTTTAATGCCTGACTCTGCCCATGCCCGGCCTGGTGGACATGTGTAAGGATTCCAGTATGGCTGATTAAGCAACGCACTCCTATTTCTGAGGTAGTCCATGTATCTTGAGGCTTTGGGACCACTTTGGCTTGGACTGTCCAAAATGGTGCTCTGTTTGCTGTAGGGACTCTTGAAGTCCAGGTGCTGCCTTTGCAGGTGAGACCTGAGAAGCGAGGCGTCGACAGTGTGGAAATCACAGTGCTCGCAGAAGTATGTTTTCTTATCTGTAGATTAAGGCAGAGAGAGCAATTTAAGAAACATGAAATAAAATGAACAAAAGAAATACTCAACATTTGGAGAACAAATAATAATATATAACCTGAACTAGCCATTATGTGGTTCAAGCCCAAAATAGAATTGTCAGGAGTCTGGAAATGCATGGTAATGGTCAAAAGACAAACTATGACAATCATGGCAAGTTTTATAATGATGTGGACACCCATCCAGAGATTCTGTGACAGCTGCAGTATAATATACAGTATTTGCATCAGTCATTGGGTCATTATGCTGCTGCTGGCTCAAGCAGGTGCTCTGTTTTGACTGTTAGAGATCCCAACAACTTTATCAGCTCAAACCCTTCCTTGAGTTAAAGGTCATTGTGTGATAAGCAATGGCCACATTGACCAATAACAATAAAGCTTATATTATGGCTACAATTTGGCTGTTAAGTGAATCAATCAGTGGAAAAAAGGGCACTTCCTAGTGTATCACCATATTTTCTTCTGGTACACCTACAATGAAGGCTGCAGTACAGGCTGTCACATGCTGACCCAACAAACTCCAACCTACACCAAACTAAAACACTGTGTTAGTGTGAGCTGGTCATTTGTGTTTGCCGGAGTTATTTTTTAGAATATTTTCCCTAATAAATAGCGCAATCCCATTTGTGGGAGTTGCTCCTCATGTTCTATGCAAACAAACAAACAAACTCCTATCAATCCTCCCAAGTAAGATCACACATAACCATGGTGATTTGCTTTGTTTCCTAGTACCTACCATAAACTAGCCCACTAGATGACAGAATACAGGTAGTTATGGCAGTGTCATGCCACAGCTGTGCAACAAACTGTGTTATGCTGTGTAATGTGCATATCCATTAAAAGTAACATTTATGAGATCGCCCATTTTCTTCATCAGCTGTCAGTTTGTTGGGCAGTGTGAACAAGGTTGTTATTTTTTGTAACACTCAAACCTGTAAAAGCCAACTTTTGAAATGTTGAGTTTAGTTAGCATTTGTCAGTTGTCAATTCTGATTTTGAGTTTCTATCAGTTTGCTTAATTCCTGTTTCAAAGTAACATGTCATAACATTGCAATATTACTTTTATAGTTGTATACATGTTTCATCCAATATCAATTCAAAAAGTGTCATTCCAAAATGAAAATTCCAAAAAGTCTTGAAGTCATTAGCCCTTAACAGCTGTTTGATACTTTTGTTTGGATATGTTTGAAATATTCACTCATACATTTCAGAGAGTAAAATATACCTGTGGCAGAAAAACAGCATTTTGGAGTAAAACTTGAAGTCTCTAACAGATGACCAAAGTCTTAGTAACATAACCCTTTTTTAGTTGTGCATTTTCAAAATCCATATTAAAGTAGGTGTAATTCAGTCACTAATTCACAAGAGGTCTCCCTTCTCCATAATATGAGCTAATGTTAATTCTAACTACTTATAAACTAGAGCTAACTGATTTTAAGGTCTACATTTCACCATTGTCAGGCTTGCAAGTCAAACCTAACTTACAGCAAAGTTCAACACAGAGGGAAATGACCTATCATGTTACCTAGTCATATTACAATCAAATCTCTTCAGCTGTAAGCTATGTGCAGTTGATTTCTAGATACTGAACAAAAATACAGCAGTTCTCATCAGTAAATATAACACAATTAGACAGAGTCAACAAATATGACCTCCTAATTACTGAATTCAAACGAGAGGGATGATTAATTCAGCACCAAACCAAGGTTTTCATCTGTGACTGACAATGCAAGGCCTGGTGGCATTCTCTCTGATTTCTCTTTTTAAGATTCAACCATTTATTCCAAACTACAGTGTGATGTGTGATGCATTGTGTATGCCTTACCTTCCTGGTCTTGGATCCAAATGCTGTTGGTTTGTTTAGCAGAGTAGCAAACTTCCTTGGCCTTCTTCTTCTGCAGCGCCCCATAAAATGCATGACCGAGTCCATTCAGAAGAACACGCTCAGTCTGATGATTGAGAATCCCAGTGTTACCACCTTTAGCGTGGGCTGAGTTGTTTGATGTGTGGTCATGGTTTTTATCACTCTTTTTCTTCTTAGTGCTAGAAGTAGAAGTTTCAATTTGCTTTCTCTTCTTCTCCTGCTTCAGGGGCACGTACTCGCCTTTCTCCTTGTCGTATGCCACCTCGGCATCTGCTAGTCTCTCCTCCCATCCCAGGCATTTCTCTGCGGCCTCCACAAGTCGTCCCCTTGTGGCCAGCTGCCAGGCTTGGTAGCTACAAACAGGATCCAGCTCTGGAATTCTTTTGCCCTGTATCTTTTCATCAAGCGTTTCCCCAAGTCCAACACATGTGAGGTTTAGGCTTTCCAAAAAATGCCTCTTGGCGTCGTGCACCTCCGAGTCCTCAGGTTCTTCAAGCTGGTTCTGTGTCTGAGTGTGGCTGTGGTTGTGTTTATGGACCTTTTCGTGTATTCGCAAAGTCTTGCGATCATAGAAGAAGTTACCACAGCCAGCACAGAGCTCATAGAGGCACTCTTCATTTATCAGGGACACTGGGTCCTGAGGAACCCCATTGATGGTGGCAGGGAGCTCAATGTGTTTGCCACCCCGCAGCTGGGCTTTAACCCGATGAATGCGCATATGGCTTTGGAGGAACCATGCTTGGCGGAAGCGACGTCCACAGATCCGACAACCATGATCCTGAGAGCCCCTGTGCTTTTTCATGTGGGCTTTTAGGAGTAATACCTGAGGGAAAACCTGGCTACATAAGCTGCAGGAAAAGGGCCCAGCTTCAGCCCTCTCATCCATCTGTGCAGAAATGCTATTTTTGCTGCTTGATGTTTCTTCCACTGCAGCTATTTCATCTTTGCACTTAACTTTTTTCTTAGGCCCTTTCTTCTTCATCTTCCCATTGACATTATGGACTCTGACAGAGGTGCTGATGGATTCAGGAGAACCATCAAGCATCTTAGCATTATCTTTCTGCCCTTGATCTCCATCTACTTCATTGTCACCCAGGTTATGACTGAGTAAGCCTAGTTTGTGGCTTCGAATGTGGACCTTCAAACTGCCCTTCTGCGCTGTCCTGTGATCACAGTACGGGCACTTGTACGGCTTCTCCCTGGTGTGTCTTCTCATATGCTGGGATAGAGAGCTGAGAAGAGGAAAGCTACGGCCACACACTCCGCACGTGTGGCCAGAGGTCACATCTTCCTCTGTTTCCGCCTTAATAATCGCTGTGCTTTTTTGTGACGCACCCTCCGTCTGTTCTGTCTCCATTCCTGGTCCCAGACTGCTGGTAGCTCAAAGAGCACAGCTGCGTAATAAATCCTTATCTATGCAAAGTACAATATATGTTCCAGAAGTTATTAAGTTCTCAGAGCAGGCATCCAGAATGATGTGCAAAAAGTCACTGCTTTATTGTCCATCCTGATTTTTGATGAGGATGTTCTTGTATCATTTTGCGTACTTTTTAGACAAGAAAACCTGAAAATGGAAAAGAAAGTAAAATTAGACAATGACATTTTCTAATTTAGTCCTAGCTTATTATCATTATCATTAATGGTGATGGTGATGATGTTAAATAAAGCATAAAATATTAGCTGTAGACCCACAAGGCACCTTAATTTTTCACTACACTGTAGATCTACTCATAATTGGATCATTTAGGCCGACTGTTAGCATTGTGATGAGTGGATGAGATGGAACAGCAAAGCCAAATGCATCTTTCCCTCAGTTAATTTTTTAATTGCATTCTAAATTATTAACAAAACAAATAATTGAAACAAGTCTGTCTATAAGCAGTATTGCAGCTAACCCACAATCCTTGAGGACACATAATATTCCTGTGCTCAGCCAACACAGCTGTGCATAGGGCATCATACAGTAAGGGTTGTAAATGGACATAAGATAAGATTTAATTCTGCCCTTTGTTTTAGATGTCACATGACTAAAATGTGTTAAACCTTATAGGAAATAAAACATGACAGAATTTAGCCCTTAGGCTACATTTGTAGCTTACTGTTGCCATCAACTTATTTAACAATAAATGCTTCCTAATATTTTTTCAGAATGTGTAACAAATATTCAAAAATCATCTTCACATTTGCCAATGCTTTGGTTGATAACGTTCTCTGCTATATAGCTGTGTGTTTTGTTTGCAAGCTTTCCAACAACCACTTCTGACTAAGTGTCGGCACTGACAGGTGTGAATATTTAAGTCATTTGATGGTGACTACTCCAATTCACACATGCTGTTTTATTCTGCCTGACCAATGAGCAACCAGATGACTGAGTATTACATATAGCTAGAGCTCTGCTGAAAACACAACTGTTGTCAAAACAAAGCAACAGCATTTCTTTGTTTATGCTTGTAACTGCTCATTTACACACATTTACATCTCCAGTGACGCTTTGCATGCCTTTACAGCAAACATAATTTGTCCAATAATAATAATATATAACAGCCGTAGTTTACATATGTAAGGCATTTTTAAGAGATTGCAAAAAATAAAAATGTGTTACTAAGAGAGTGAGTGAGAGAGAGAGAGAGAGAAAGAAAGAAAGAGAAAGAGAGAGAGAGAGAGAGAGAGAGAGAGAGAGAGAGAGAGAGATAGGCCATCGAGGCAATTTGCATTACACAGACTCTGAAATAGGCTTTGTCCCTTACTGGATGAGTGACGCCCGTCTGCATGTATTAGGGCGCGGGTCGGTGTGGGTGTATGTGTGTATATGTGTGTGTGTGTGTGTGTGTGTGTGTGTGTGTGTCCTTGGTTCTCTATGCCTAAATTGAGTGATGTTAGGTGAAGCATGAAGAGATGCATTCATTCCTGGCCAACCAGGATGAGCCCTAAGGGGCAGTCTACTCTAATTCACGATCAATAATCCATTATCAACAAACTTCATTTTATACACATCCTCACACACATGCGGCTGCTAGAGGGGTAAGGGCTAACATCAGTTTGTGAGTAAAACAGATTTTCTTAATACTCTGTTTAAATAATGACAGCAATATCACATTATCACCAATGTCTTCCTTGCAACAATGTGCATCCTCCTTTAGAGCATTATCCCTTGAATCTCCCCCACTCCACCCCACCCCCTACCTCTTTTTGTCAGCCATTTGACATAACGACAACCAAAGTATGTACAAGTACGAATCCACAATTAAGCAGTGTCAAACCTGTCATTACTCAAGTCAAATGTTCCCAACACACCAGAAGTATGTTGATTTGGCTTTGGTTCTAAAACATCTCCACAAGCTAGTGTCAAAACCATCCAGGATTTTATAGGCAACAGGACTTTGTTGTGCATAAAAAACAGTAAGCTGGCATGGTCTCGTATGGTTAAACTTGTTCCTTAGGCAAACATGTCTATTTGTGAAACTGTAATAGAGAAAGAAAGTATACCAGGGCATATAGCCAGCCAGGCAGTCAAAAGAAAAACCTGCTATTGTGTCAGCCGCACCAGAACTGTCACATCGCCTCATGTCTGGCCCTCCACCCCTCACTGGGGGGTCGAGATAGTTATTGTTGAAGCAAAGGGGCCCAAGCTTGCACATCACTGTCTTGGAGTATATGTCTGGGCAAGGAGGCAGGACAAAAGAAAACTCCTGTTTGTCTTGTCAGTCTATGAGATGACCTGTCTCTGAATGTGAGGAAAAACTAGGCTCACATGCACAGAAAAGAGACAAAAAGTAGTTGACTCCGGTGAGGTTTTCTGGGGAAGAGGGTGTCTGTCTAAATTTAGATATTATCTGCATCTACCTCAGTGTTTGCATCTGTCTGAATACTTGCCTACTTGCAGCCGTGTGCCTATCTACTCACACTGGAATGGGTGTTGTCTCTGGAATGGGAGGAGTTGAGGAGTTTTTCCGGAGGTGGCAGGTGTTTGGTGAGCAGACGCCATCAGATTAGTGCATGGGCTATGTGGCACACAGTCTCAAAGGGGGGAGGATGTACAAGAGAAACTGGAGGGTGGCAATTAAGGGGTTAAGGTTAAGGCGAATGCAATGAGTTAACACAATGGGGATAAAGTCAGAGAGCTGAGGGCAACAGATGGGAATAAAGGGGCCATCAGTATGGAGTTAGCCGCCTCTACAGTATGTGTTTGTGCCTTTGTCCAAGCAGTCTAAATGCTTAGTCTAGTTTGAATACATACATATATATCTATATAAACATTCTATGCTTTTGTGAAGCGCTCGTATTTGCCAGGCATTTCTGTACTGTAGCATCAAAAATCAATCTTGAAAATGCTGAACATTCCAATGTTTTTTTGTTTTTTTTTTTTTCTGTCCACATCACTAGATCCCATCTTTCCCACCTCTTCTGCTTTCATCCCATAAGCACTGAAAGCCCTTTGGAGGATCTGTAAAGTAATGCAGAAACCCAAACATGTTGCTCCAGGGGCTTACTCATTTCTTTTAGAATCCCTCACTCTCTTTTTCTATCTCTTTTCTTTGGCAGATGAATAGGCATGTCCAGTCAGCTGTCCTCACATTGATTCAGCCTGACGTCCCAACCAGCTCAGCATAAACTCCCTATGGTCAGAGCACTGATGCTGAGAGCCTGTGTGTGAGTGTGTGTGTGTGTGTGTGTGTGTGTGTGAGAGAGAGAGAGAGAGAGAGAGAGAGAGAGAGAGAGAGAGAGAGAGAGCATGTGTGTGAATGCGCATGCTTGCATGAAAATGTCCATTGTTAGTGTGTTCTATGTGTGTGCATGGTCCTGTGTGTCCCAAAACTGTGGGTGTAATTTCCTGCTGAGAACTGGAAATAGCATTTCCCTCAATTCACTTTGCATGGTATCATCTAAGGCATGAATACGTCCAAATTACCTCTATTATGTTTTACTCCTTTAGTAAGAGCCTCCGCAGCATGTCTACTAATATCTAATCTCTGCGCTGAGATCTGGGGTCTGTAATTACCGCACTGCCAGCTGCTTTGAGCGCCACCTAATAGAATATGTTGTCTGGCATTTTTGAGCAAGTATGCGTGTACCTCAATGACTGTGTGCATGCATGCCTGCACGCCTGTGTGTGTGTGTGTGTGTGTGTGTGTGTGTGTGTGTGTGTGTGTGTGTGTGTGTGTGTGTGTGTGTGCGTGCATGTGCTGAAGTCATCCAAATATTCTCACAACCAGCAACAAGCCTGTGCCAACATACCCCTGACTGGAGATAGCATGTGACTGTCCTTATGCCAGTATTCACAGCCATAGTCAGTCACTAAGCTTCACCTAGTACCTACTGTTTTGTGCCCAATAATCCTGTCTGTTTCAACCAACTGTAAGCAGGGTAAAGACATAAAACAAAACACAATGCACCCACATAAAACAGATAGTTGTTTTCTTTAACATAAAAGTCTGAATCCTAAGGGAGCTATGTTACCAGCTATGTTGTTGATATATTAGAATATTAATATGACAACATTTCAAGGCATCCCTACATTTTCTGCAAGCGTGGTGCTACTGGCGTGGCTTACATGAAAATTTGATGAATCAATTAATTAATAATCAATAATTAGAAAAAATGTGCAGTAGAAATGGAAAAAACAAGTTCTTGGAGGCTGTATGCCAGAGGAATTTAATAGATGCACAACAGACATATTCTATATATCTGGAAGACAAAGCAATTCAAATATAATTAAAAGTAACCAATTACGTAGCTTAGTCTCAATATTCAATGGATTATAATGCTGATTACAATTTAAAGAACACAATATGCAATGAGTAATGCATTATGTTCTAAAGGTAGTCTTTCCACAGAGATTCAACAGAGATGTTTATATTTCTGGCTTTGATGACAGCTGTCTGTTACACCTTATAACACTGAAAATACTAATCTTAATGCCTAATAAATTTCACACCATACAGTATGTCGATGTTTTCTAGAGGAAGATAGAGTGCAACAAATTAAGTATACCTTAATGCAGTTATAAATAAATTGTCGATAACAACTTTTTCATGTCTGTTTAATGGAAATTTGTCTTACATGCTTCATCCAAAACAAGATTAAAGGCTATGCCCCAGGGACCTAGTTTACTATGCCACTGCCAGCATTAATCCCATACATTAAACACCAATGCAATAATTCTATTTCTATACTTTCAGCACATGCTCCACCAGACAAAAATTCATACTGTACCTCCAATGACGGACAAAAGAGGAGTCAAAAACTGTATAGCAAACCATATCTTACATCTGTACAGCATGATCCTCTGGTAAAGGGAAAAGGCTATTATCTGCTTACTTGCCACAAAAGACTTAGGTCTATGCTGAGTAGATTCTCTGCTGATTCACTGCTGATGCAGTCTGAGATGACTACTACAGGATGTTGAATCCACTGTTCAACACAGACATCCAGGTGCTTGTGCAAGGTGATCCGTTCAGTGATCAGCCAAAACAGCTGATAAGCCTAACATGCACTTTCATTCACAGTTTACATTTTAGGCATGTAGCTGCACACGCATATCCAACTTCACAATGTGAGTGCACCACTATTAACCTACATTCAGTATTCACCAAAATTACAAGCACTCAAATAATGAGTGTGAGTCAGTAAAGGCCTTGCTATCCTTGCAGTTTTTTGGCACCGTAGAACAATTAGGATAGCAAGAGCAAACTGTACAAAACAAAGACAAAAGATACAGAGTAAGAGAGCTATGGAGACAGAGTGAATCTTTATCAGTCCCATTTCTGCCAAAATCTATGTTCCAGGAGTTACTTCTTCCCCTTTACAGATACACTTTCCTGTGTTACATAATTTTATACAGTGCAGCACAGGACTATAATATGATTGGACACATACCTCACTAGCCCAATGCAGCCTGGCATCAGTGTTAACTTAGGCCCACCTCCTAATGGTGCTCAATTCCAAAAGGGCTCCTAATGACTTAATGTTGTCAAAAACAGTAAAATAGCACAGTATTGGGGGCAAACGGCCTAATGTACCTAAGAGATTAGACAGCCATGAGCTCAACAGTCACATACACGCACAAACTTGCGCGCATTCATGCCCATCCCCCTCCTTGTTCAACTCTCTACCCGGTTACACAACATATATAGGGATTATTCTTCATAGCATGAGATGAGCTGCTCAGCGAGTGGCCTTTTATCATAGATGTCCCTTATACACTGATGCAATAGAGCACATAGAGGAACAAGAGATTAACAAGGAAAGAGCCCAAGAGAGGACTATCCTTGGGAAATCTTTTACCTGTAGTAGTATAAATTGTTAATGACTGCTCTAAAATATACACGCATGCACAGGCTTTCATGCAGGCCCCAATACAGAAACCCAAAAATTCCGCTGAAGGCTCAGAGGCAAAGATGACGGAGATAAGGCGTGAGATCGACACACACCTTTGAATCATTTTTTGTGTATTATTTAGACTTCATTAACAAGGTTGTCATAACTGTTGTGGTATCTCTGAGGATGCAGTATGGACCCACTCTCTTTTCAGTGTGGATTGGCTAGTGTGGGAGACACTGGAGCATAATCTGCTGGCATTAACTTGCTCTCTAAAAAAAGCACTCTCGACAGGGATTAGATTATCATGGCAAGGTCAGCTCAGACTCTCTCTGACTGTCTCCCTTTATGTCTCTCTATCACCCTGCTTTCTGTCTTTCACTTCATCACAGTCTTTCTGTTATCTTTGGCTCTACCACTCTGCCAAGTGCAGATTTCGAGAAGTTGACATTTAAAACACCTTTGGTCTAGTTCAGTCTAACCAACATTTATGACACACTTCTCCCTCAAAACCAGAAGCCAGAGACACAACACTCAAAATTCAATAATGAATGGCTGACTGATTTTTGGTACCCACAGAATGTTTTTTTTAACATGTTTTATGCCCAAATGATCTTAATTGTATGATGCTGTCAGCTCTGACCCAGAAAATGAAACCTTGAGTGTTCTGCCAGCCACCCTCATCATACCCAATTCATTCTCAATGAAGCAACTTCAGACCTTAAACATTTACACCTGTCTGTCTGTTTTCCTATGAGAGCTACTCATAAAGCTGCAAAATTCTAACAAATAATCATATTAAAGGTGTTTTGCTGTTGATTGCAAAGTTTCAATAAACAGCATCACTGCCGGTTTTTCAATATTTTAGATTTTTCAACAAACATTTAAATATAAAAACGGGCAAATTAGTGCTGTTCTTTATTTTTTGCATTTATAGGTACAGAAATTGCACTCTACACCAGAATGCCATGTTTAGCGTTCAATTTTGAGCACACAGCATTGATATAATAAATACAACTTGCTGAAATTTGGAAAATTAAGTGGATTGTTTTTGATTAACTGTACAGCCACAGTCGTTCTTAATCACAAGTATTAATTGCACTGTCCTATAATATAAAAATGGCTAAAAGGAATGTTATTCCCATTTGAGGTTGACCAATGATCAATGTCACTAAATCTCTTTTCAATCAACTACTACTAGTGTATGCTTGTGGGTCAGAAGGAATTTGTTTACAAACAAGCATAATATTCCCCTGTGTAGTAACACTGTACTGACTGCTAACTGTGCACTCCTCCACTGTGTGATTTTTAACTAATGCCCAGATTCATACTCCATGCTTTGAAATTACAATTTGCCCCTTTGAATATTTAACTTTGTCTGTGGGTAAACCAACCTGGATTAAACCCATACCTCAATTTGTTTCTCGTTTCATTACCACAACCTAAGATGTCCTGAAACTGACATAATATTAATGTTGTCATAAAGCCAGAATTTTGACATCAATACCTAGTTTAATAATTAAAAAAATGTGGTACTACAATAATAGTGAGGCAAATAAGATAAACTATCAAACAAAGGGATCCCATACTTGGCTTTTGCAAGGAGGGTTTTAAATACATGGACTTTGTCGGCACTGTAAGAGAGCTGATATTTCACTCCTGGCACGAGTTTTGTCACTAAGTTTAGGTGGACGGTTTGACCTTGCTGAATGTTTTTGAATCGTGTTTTCCTTGACTACTGAAGTCCAGTGTCAAGAGTCAGATTGCAGCTTTGCAGCTCATTTCATGCAGCTTCATTTTTTACATATTCCAATACACATTTAAATGGATGTTGTAGAACACATTTGGTGACGGGACTGAATGTTAATGAATTTCAGTACCAAATTAAACCATCTCCTGTAGTGGTACTGTATTGGAATTCCAATTATTGTGAAAACACTGTGGCTGCTGCGGCTGTGTGTTAACATTTAAAATATCATAGTTGCATTGCTTGTGATGTGTAAATCATTTTGGGTATGACCAAATTTCTCGAATTACACGGTTGCATGTGAAAGCATAGCACAGAACAAGATGTGTGTAATTTCCTATTTCCTGCTATGATTAAGGTAAGGATTGAGGAAGGGTAAGGTGATATGTGCTTAGCGATTTCACCCCGGAGCAAAAGAATGACAGCTGGCAGCAGGGTTTGGATTAGGTTTCCCATAGGGTACTGCATCTTTTACGCCACCGCCTCTTTGGAGTAGAATGGGCCGATAGTAACCTGATTCTCTCAGACCCATCCAATCTCGTCTTCCTCTGTCTCAAAGGGGCCAAACAGAAGGGATCTGTGAACGCCTTACTCATCCCTCCCATCTTCCATCTGGACATTTCGCAAGTGTCTGCACTCCTGTTCCTGCTCTGGAAACTTAAAGGAACAGTTTGGGTTTTTTTCTTGTTTTTTTTTTTTTTTTTTTTTTTTTTTTTTTTTTTTTTTTTTTTAACAGAATTTTATCTGATTCATCACAAACTGGGACACTTTCAAGCCCATTCAAAACACACTTGCACCAGTGTTTAGGGTACTGGAAATTTAAAAACAGAGGTTGTCATGAGGCCAGAGTGAGCGTAAAGTATAATAGAGTACTTCAAAATGATTTGGGCTGCTTTTTTTTTATAACAATCACTTTTGGCAGCATTTTAATACATGTTTCAAAGGGCAATGAATGGCTGTAGATACAGTACTCTATTCCTAATTTTTTAAAGACTTTTGACACATGTTCTGATGACAGGTTTTTGCCAAGACAAAATTGCATGATGTTGGTCCTAAACAAAAACGTTGGCATAACTGAAGTCCTCTTTCTTTGTTCTGTTGTTCTTTTTTTTTTTTTTTTTTTTTTTTACAGTTTTTGTGTGGTGGCACCTTTCCCATGATTTTTTTTTTCTTTTAAATGGGGCAGTTTACCCTCAGTTCAGCTTCCCAGAGCACCACATATACAGAGGAGGAATACATAGGGAGGGACAGCTAGCATATGCTACACTGAGACTGAATTCAGTATGTGGTCCATCCACATGGTCTGCTGTTTGGTAATAACATCAGAAGAGAGGATACACACTCAGCATGAATTGGACATGCACACACCTGCACACGTGCTGATGCACACACACCATCTGAGAAGCAGCTTCCCAGGTCTCATCTGTGACATTGGGAAGACTGCAGTAGCATTTGAGTAAATATTTATGAAATTATTCATTGATGTAAGTGCTTATAAAGGTTGGGTTATTTAAACCTAGCCTGCAGAGAGAAAGATGTAGGCCTACCTTTTCCTTCAATGACTTATTCGAGTTCCCTTCTGATGTTAAAAACTGCACAAATATGACAATTTAATTTACATGTTTGATTAAAGCTGTCCATTAGACTGTACCACTACAGTATTCAAAGGTTACAAGTTTCATGATAGCAATTTCAATAAAAAGAATTTTGCCTATATGACCAATAAGAGGTTATGAAATGAATATAGTCAAACAGATTTTGTTGCCATGCTTGCTGGGCTTTTTGTTGCATACTAATCAGCAGTAAAAATGATTCAACAGAACTTTGTATATGGCTATGTTACCCTAGACGTGAGCCACCAGCACTATTTGTAAGGGCTCTAAAATAATTTTGCTCAGATGCATGTTGTGTATTCACTGTTTCAGTGCATTTACAGGCAAAATAGCATATGATGATTTGGGACTGTCTTGATCACAAATTTATCCTAGGATATGTATGGGCCTCATGGGTACACTGTTCAAGCATACAGTAAATGGATAAAGTCCTTTATTACTAAAATGGAAACATTGCTGTAAATTAAATGTGTTGCCTGTGACCATTATGAGATGCACGGTGCTTTTATTTTAAAGATGTCAAAAGAACTTCTGATTACTGATTTCTGCTTACTTACTTTGCACCAGTTCTCAACACTTACAGGTCCTAACTTCTTATCTTCTTTGAAACCATTCTTACTTTGAAATATACTTCTAATAATCCATGAATGGGTTTTGCAGGAGGGTTTTGCATGTCTTTGTGAAGAAGATTTTTTTGTTGCCTTTTAATTTCTAACAGGTAAGTAATGCTTTAGCTCATGTCTTATTTCACTCTGGAGCTGCGTAAAATTAAGATAACCTACCCAAGTGTCTGTACATCTGCTCTGTCTGTATATCCCCATTTCGCCGCCGCCACCTCCCCAGACCCGTCTCCTGACCTAATCTCGACGATTAAATCATTTTTCTTTAGCACAAATTTTGTCCCCCACCACTCTCGTCTGGTAGTTGTCGCACACCCTCCCTATTGATCGCCATGCTGAGGAGATTACCCTAATAGCTGGGATTACCTCCCCACATGTTGGCCACACAGGGGGGAGGGTGGAGAGTTGGGGATGGTGTGTGTTGTGCATGATGTGCAAGTGTGTGTGTGTATGTGTATGTGTGTGTGTGTGTGTGTGTGCGTGTGTGTGTGTGTGTGTTTCGAGTTGGGGGGGGTAAGATGTTGAAAATCTGTTTGTTTATTGTCTGAGTGGACCATGGGGCACAATGGAAAAGGTCTACCTCTGGCATGTCTGAGTGGCTGCTGGATTTGGTCAGCCCATCCACAGCCCACCAAATCTTAAATTCTAACAAGCTGATGGTTAGTCATTAGACAATTGTTTTTATTTCCTTCCTCAGCAAGGCAGACAAACAAGAAGTGTTTGATACATATTTGCCCTCTCATGCTGATTCACTTTGTCTTATATAATGCCAAACAAGATCAGCCTGACTGGCATTAGCTAACTATTCACTCATCACCATTTCAGCCATAGACCCTGAGTGTAATAATTTGCAACCTGCAACAGGCCCTGTTGTCCCATTCACATGTTTCATAACAACTCAGCTGGGCATCTCTGCTAAGGTGTAACACGGGCCCGCTGCCAACACAGGCTGTTTTAGTGTATGGTCTCCAAACAAGTGTCAAACATAAAGGAGCCCAAAATCAAGATGTTACCAACTGAGCCGGGCAGACAGAGAGAGACTGCAAGGCCATTCAGACAGAGAAAAGGAATTCTGGTAATCCGCTGCTGATCCTGTACAATGGCAGCCTTGTCTGTCCTGTTTGCGCCGCTCACTTACCACAAGTTTGCTTGCGTGCTTTGACAATGCTCACAGATAGCCTGCTTATGGCCCCGAATCGCAATAATAAGATGTGTGGAGGAAAGAGGAGCAGCGGGCTGCTTGTGGCAGGCGACTGGTGTCAATAATAACCCTCGCCCGGGTGAATACTGCTCAAGCTGGGGGGTTTGCTTTGGTTTTGCTCCACCATGGGAATCAGCAGACAGATTGCTCGAGTATTTTGTTTTAACTAAGGTCCGTTACAGACCACCGGTTGGATATGGCAACTTTCACCCCCATAAACTCCAAGCTAACTGCACAAAGTCACTACTAGCAGCAAACCCGTGTAAAAGGCTCCTCATATCCCCTGCAACAGTCATTTAGCGGCAGGACTTACCTCAGGTTAAGCGGCAGGTCGTCATCACAGATGAAACGACGGCGAGCGACGATAAAAGTTGTCGACAAACTGGGACGTTTATCCTTCAGTTTCTAATTCACGGTGAATGATTCCCGTCGGTGGCGTTAAAAGTTCGCCGTGTTTCAATCACTGTTCCCGGTGGTGCACCTGAAGCGCCGTCCTCCTCCTCCTCGGCCGTTAGGGACATAAGTGACGCGAGAGATAACGTAACGTTAATAACGTTAATAACAGGCGAGCCCAGGACAGTGATCTCTGCGCGCGGCTCCACTGGCTGCTGCCGCTGCTCAGGACTCACCGTGACGAGGTGGCTTGGCGCGCGCACACAATTTGGCTCAGATTAATTGATTACCCAGGGCTTGGGACGTCATAAAAACTGGAGAAACTATAATGACCTCCAGTCGGCGCTCATTATTACACTACTAACAATGGTCAACAAAACGTTATTTTATGCTTTGTATTTTCACCTAAACTTCTTGTCATCTGACATTCAGTCGTTGTACTGGCTATATTTATTAGCATGGAATAGATTGATCTTGTTCATGTTTGAAAAATCATTAAATGCCAAGTAATTGTCGACTTAAAGACAAAGAGATACCCTATTATGTTAGTAAAGCCTGTGAAATGTTATTTGTTTTTTATTGTAAAACGGCTATTTCACCCTCATCATCACTACAGCCACTGAGAGCTTCCTATTATTAGGGTGTGTATGAGTTAGTTGTTGATTTGCTGTTGTTACCATAAGTTCAGCGCCATTCAGGTGCATTTCCAGTAACCAATTGTCCTTGCATGTTTAGGATAGGATAATGCACTTTGGTTCATCCCACTGACGTGGTGGTGCAGCTGCATCTGGGCTGATGCAGGAGGAAACACACCAATTAATATTGTTCTTAGGATAGCTTATTAGATATGGTGGGCATATTATTGTTTTTGTGATATAGGCTGATGATAGCATATCCTAACAGAGGAAAATTATCTATATAGCTATGACTGTGCTAATTGTAAGGTTCACAGTGTAGTTAAAGGAATACACCACCTATTTGGTAAATAAACTTTTTACATTAAGTGTTGATTTATTTCACGACAGGATGGTGGACTGTTTGCTTGATGTTTCTGATGTAAAAACATATTTTTAAAATGTTATAAAGAAGCTCAGTGATCATCTATGTTGCATACAGTATGCTGTAAAAGACAAGGTTGTTTGTTGCCCTGGCCATCTGACAATCATTACAAAAAAATGAAAAGTGTTAAAGTAAAATGGCATCCAGTCAGGGCCTCCCCCATCATCATCATCATCATCATCATCTTATGGTGTGCTCTCTTTTTACCAAGGGGTTTGTTATCTTTTTACTAAGGGAGGAGACTAAGCCACATTTCTACCAACAGATCTCTATCCTCCCCCGGGCACTTGGCCTTCAACTCAGCTGCATGCTCAGAAATGCACACACCAAGGTGGTGATGCCAGCATTCAATCCCAAGTATGCAATCCATTTATCAGTCTAACCCAAAAAAGCTCTATTTGACCAGATGATTTGATTTGTAAATTCTAAGTGTATGACAACAAACTGAATTGTGGTACCAGAGTCCAGGACTCGGATTTGAGTACTGATGACTCTGACTTCCGCTCGGGCATTAATTGTGTTTGGACTAAGAAGCTGCAGTTGAGGGCTCAATTTTTTTTTCTTTTTCTTTTTTTCCCTTCTTTATCATAAAGAGGTGTAGTGACATACCCACCTTCCTATGTGAGGTAGCAGAAATGTTCATGCCTTTCATGGTTTTATACTGTACAAATTATTCACTTTTGGAACAGTGTGATGCTTTGTCTTTATACTGATGAGAGTAATAATTAAAAATAGGTGACTGATCACTTTGAAAGACTGCATCATTATAAGCATTAGGCCTCTGTTGCAACTAGTGGAAACATCCCTTAAATATTTTCATGATATAACATCTACATCCAATCTCAGGACCTACATTCCCTTATATTATATATAGTGTTAAAGGTTTGCAGCCACACAAAACCTGAAATGAAATTCTATAAAACTTAAGGGTAAATGTGCCTGGAGATAGTCAAATAGTTAATCATGCTACCTTTGAAACCACATGTTCCCCTTTTGGTCCCTGGATTTAACCTTGTCAAAAATTTTCCCTTTATTTCCCCACCTAAGTCAACCCTCTCGGCTTTCTCTGTCTCTCTTTTTAAAGTAAGTTACACAGTCCATCCCGTAGAAAGCCCTGGCCCTGGCCCTGTGGCGTTTGGATGTCCTCCCTGAGTTTATGTGAGTTTTCTCCAGCTGCTCCAGTTTCCTCCCACATTCCAAAGACATTCAAATGAGGTGGACTGGAGACTCTAAATTGCCCACAGGAGTGAATATGAGAGTGATTGTCTGTGTTCTAGCTGTGTAGGCTCGCTTGGTGTTTCTCCCTGCATTATGCCTAATGCATGCTGGGATAGCACCATAATCCTAAATAAAACATACCATAAGCAGAGAGAGAGAGAGAGAGGAAAATATAACCAGTTCAAGTAGAGATTTATAGCCTCAAGAGACAATAGCATATTTAGAAGTTTAGGAAACATCCCTGTTTCATATCTTTTCTCGTCACGTGTCTTTTTAAAGGGATATATGACATTAAGTAGGTTTGTTTGGCTCACTGATGTTCAGAAATCCTGCTGTGCATTGAAAGAGCATTTCTTATTTGCACCAGTAGCTTGTGCACTGAACATTGCACATTGAGGATTTCTCACTGCATGGCTCCGGTGTCACCCACTTACTAGGTCTGTGATCTGAGAGGATCTTGGCATCAAGCCGTTGTTCCTCCACATTGAGAAGAGCCAGCTGAGGTGGTTCAGGCACCTGGTGAGAATGCCCCCTGCTGCCTCCTGTTGGAGCTGCAGACTGAGAGGGGAGCTCAGCGGAGACCCAGGACACACTGGAAGGACTTCATCTCCCAGCTGGCCTGGAGAGCTTGGAGATCCCACAGAGGGAGCTAGAGGAAGCCATTGGGGAAAAGCTTGTCCTGCTTTTCTTAGCCTGAAGCAGCTAGAAGATGGATGAATGAATGAATGGATGGATGGTTGGCTCTGGTGTTTTGTGACAAGAGCATTGTAATTGAGGATAGAATAAATATAGCATAGGCCTGTACTCGGGATCAAAGGGCTCTTTTTCCATCCCTAGTGGAGATCTCTGCTATATTTATTCTGTCCTCACTTACACTGATCAAGTGTTGTTTTTTTTTTTGTTTTTTATGGGAAGCCAACGCCCCATTTTGGATTAGCACACAGAAGACATTGTAGCACAAGATGCGGACATTATCTCTTACCTTGTAACTGAACAGCCATTTGCAGATTTTAAACTTAATGTGAGCAATATATAGGGAGAATCTAACTTTGAGTTACATTTCACAACATACTGAACAGACCAGGGTTTACCGGTATGCATACTGTGTCAGAAATAATGACAGGAAAATGTGTTCATCTATTTTTTTTTAGAAATCCAAGGGACAGATCTTTGATGCCATCTACAACTGAACAGCTTATTCCAGTCTGTGTCAAAGTATCATTTTCATAATCCATCATATACCCTATGTCCCACTGAGTTGAGATAAATTGAATAGACCTATTATCAGATTTACCAGCAAGAAATGTCTAAAAATAAATTAATTAAATTAAAATCTTAGCATTGTAGCTCAAATAAAACATGGGGAATAACCATCTTCACAAACAATACTTTTGGCTTTGAATGTCATGATGTACAAAAAACTAATATACTTATAGATTATCATTTAGATTTTGAATTCATCAAGCACTCCACATGGTTTTGTTAATCATTAAAGTTTGAATTGTCTCAGGTAATTTGGGTGCATATTTGGATCCATACCTTAGCCAACCTGTATTTACACAGTTCATAACCCTCTTGTCAGACTGTGGTTCATTTCTGAGCCCTGACACTGACATTTGAGTGTGTGTAGCTTCCTCTCATGATTCATCTGGACTGTTTCAAGTTGCACGGATGGGGAAGTATGTCTTGTATCAGTGTCTGTCAATCACAAGCAGCTCTGCAAGAGCATTATCTGCTCTTGTGTTTTACCTTATCACATGCAATGTTAGTTGGCAACAACATCTACGGCCCAGCTGTTAAAGCTTGGAATCGTGACTTATGGCCTATTTGCTGTCCAACATGTACTTGCACAATATCTCACACCATGGTCCAGCAGCTTGAGTGAGCATTACTGAATAGGTAACTGCCCATGCTGTCCATTGGCGCTTGTTTTAGCACTCATAATGGAGAGCAAAAACAGGGGAGTCCAAAAAATATGTTTCATTGTTATTTTCTAGGCTATTTGTTGCATCAGGAAAACATTTGAGAACTTGCTTCAGATCAGTGAGACTGACCAGAGCTTATAACACAAACATTTAGTAAGAATAATCCAGAGTTTCAGTCATATCTTGTCCTCTGCATAGTTCTTGTCATTAATACGACAATGCAAGAATGTTTTCCACTTGAGTCCAACCATTTCTGAAGTTGTTTTTGTGTTTACGAATGTGTTTAAAGGTTCAAGTAATGTTGAATGTGATGAAATAACATTGTCATTCTAAGGAGGCATAACTGTAAGCAGAGCTGGATATTTGACTGTGTTACACAAAAATCTCGGGGAGACAGATGGAAAAAAGCCTTTGTTTTGCTTCTGCTTAAAAGCATGCCACTGTAAGATGGAGGAGTGAAGGAGAAATGAGAAAAGGAATAACTTCACCAGAGATTTTCAGCTCTTTTGCATGTTGAAATATAGAATAATAATAATAGAATAGAATCCTCTGCAATCATAAAAATCAAGCTGGTCAAGAGATGTAAACAAGCAGGTTGCAGTTGTTTGATGTGATTTGTGCATCATGTTCCTGGAAATGAAAAAATAAACATTCAAGGAAAAATGCATGTTTTGCTCAGCTACTTCATGAAGATGGCTCAGTTTAGACAGACCAGCATTAATCAGGTTCCCCACTCTTCCGCCTATTCCAACCTAACGTAATTTACTCATTCATTGCTGATGATCTTTCCGCAATCAACAGTTTACAATCGGAGTCATCTATGTTGCGCAATCTAATCTTGGAGCAAGGTCCCAGATATAAATAGAAGAGAACAAATTACCTTTGCTGCGGTTGTCAAAGCCTGGTCACTTTTCAATCTGTATGTCAGGTTTATGTAGCTTCAGTTTTAACACCACTATAAGTATTTTAAGTCCAACACACATACACACAGGTATGAATGGTTCTGCGTCACTATTCACGATACTTAAATTATATTTTATGCCATTGTGGATGGCTTTGATGCATCCACATTTGCAAACAACTTTTGTGTCATTCTTGTCTACCAGTATTCACACAAAGGCAGACTTTACTTATGCTGCTATCCTAAAACACTCATCCGACACACAGTCAACATGTTTGCAGAATGGGCTATGCAACTGTGTTTTCTGATTTATTATAATTTCTTCTCAGGCTGTACCTAAATATATTTATTTATTTATTTATTTATTTGGGTTCTGTTCACTTGAAAAGTTTAAAAAAACTGAACTTCTCTGTTAAACCTATCTCTGTTTTTTCAGTCTTTCAGCAGAACCAGCTCAGGTAATTTCCACACTGAATATGCATAGTAAAACATATGATGGGGTGGAGCATAAATTCAATGTGGGTGACATCCAGGCTCATGTTGCCTGCCTTCAAGATAATGCTCTGTATGTTGGGGAACATAACTGCCAGCTGCAAATGAATGAACCCTGCACACTGACCAAGTTCATGATACACAGGTAAGAATTTAGCTCACCTTTAATCTCTAGAAGTGTAGACCAGAAAGAGGTCAAATTAAATGAACTGTTTTGTCAGTGAGCTCACAGGAGCCAAATGTTTTCATTTTACTTTACTTAGATTTTTAACATTTTTATTAAGTGTGTTATAATATTTATTTATAGAACAAAAAGTAAAATGGTTGTCACAGTTATTGATATCCCTTGATGCAGAGTCAGTCCTCCTAAGCTGCTTGTTTGGTGTCTCTTAGAGCAAATTTAATCTCTTTTTCAAAAAAAAATTCAGAAGTTTTGCCCTAAAGACTCTGAGAGGGAAAAGCTATTATGTACTGCATACATCTTACAGGCTCAATGGAAGTTGACAGTGTTGTTTTTGGACTTAACAGCCTCCAGTTATGTGGTGTTGTATGATTTTAATACATAATACAAATTCATTTACTGCTGTTGCATAAACTCATTTCAACCCATTACCTGGCCTGATTGTAACTCTAAAAAGTTCAACTTTCAACAGCCATTTTGTTGGGCTAACCTTTAGCAAGAAGGACCAATTTGCTTGATTTAAATCACCATCTTTTGATCTTGGCTGGCATTATGAAACACCAAAGAAAACCAAAGTAAAATATATAAGGGGCCTATGCAAATATTACAGAGGGAATCAACAGTTTTTTCAGTCTGACTAACTTTGGAAAAGAGAAATTACAGGAAATTTAAGTTAATATGATCCATGTCACCGTCTCCTGGTTGAGAAGTGAATGATTCCAACTGAACCCTGAAGCCTCATGTGACCAGAAGCTTGACAATGTGTTACTATCTTATAGTATGAGTACCTACTAGCTAGTGTTTAATAAATAATGCCTTAAATGCCTTAAATGAGAGGTTTTATAACATGACATGAGCCACAGGAAAGTCATTGTGAGGATAATTCTGCACCCAGTTCTGGATTGATAACCTCAGTTCTACAAGTCTGAGCAATTTTTGAGCTTTTTGTTGATATGCAAAAATTGACTATACAGAAGACTACCTCAAGACCAATAAAATTTTTAATCTGAAGTGATTTGACATCAGTAACATTTGTTCTCTACGCTCCTGCAAAATGGAGTGATTTTGTGATTGGATGGTGAGCAAAAAGGATGTGTTTTTGTTCCCCATCCCCTTCTGGCTTTGTGTCCTCTGAATGACCCAGGCCTCATGAAGCAGTGATTATCCTCGAGATCACAATAGGTCCTTTAACATGGTTATGTTGTAAATCTATCTCTCTATCTATGAATATGGTACTACTGAACTTCAAAACGAAATAAAAATGACTTAATGCAGTATACGTCAAAAGTTAGTAAAAAAAAAAAAAAAAGACTTCAAATAAAAATTAGGTATGTCACGTCTCTACTGAGTGAAATAATGAGAAATTTGATTAATTTTAGAACCAGGTCTCATACGTGATTATACTGCATATTATGATTGTATATTATACATAACCAACAACAGTGGTTCACTATTGTTGGCTATGAAGTGATATGGATCCTAAAAAGTGAAAATATTCCTCTTAAAAAGAAAGAGCTTTGGAGGACTACAACTGGTGCAAATGTGTATTTCACTTTAAAGAGTGGGATGCTTTTGGCCTGCCAATTAAATTTCAAACACAGTTTGATTCTTTGAGATTTAAATTTGATTATCGTTCTCAATGGCTAACACTTTAGTCTAATTTGTTTATCTGACAAGTAGCAAAGGTCTAATCTACTTATTTACTCATAAACTTGCAGTGCCTATTTGCACTAATTTCCTCTTTCCTTTGCAGGGACTGGTGACTCCCAGCAAATAAACAGACCACAAGAACTTTTATTTATTTATTCATTACTGCCACAAGGTGTACAAGTAAATACATTTCAAACAGCAGTTTGACAACTGTAGCTTTCAGCATTGCCTCCAGGGGAGCTGAAATGTCTAACAGTGACTTCAAAAAACTTGAGTTCTACAACAACATCCTAAACATGTGCAGAGAAGACCCATCCTGCAATGACTCCCAGCTGGTTTTCCACAACAACAGCTTGATCTATGACCTGGATTTTATGGGTGATGGCTCCCCCTGGCTACGGATTGTATTCTCTGTGGTGTATTTTGTTGTGGCTACTGCTGGAATATTGGGGAACCTGCTGGTGATGTTCCTGTTGTATTTCACTCACACCATCACCACAGGCACCATTAATTTCTTTGTGTTCAACCTAGCTTTGGCTGACCTACTTTTCTCCATGGCCTTGCCGTTTTGGGCAATGGACAATGCTCTGGACTACAGCTGGCCCTTTGGTTTGGCCACATGTAAGGCTGTATCATTACTTACAGGACTTAATGTCTATGCTAGCTGCTTCTTCCTGACAGCAATGAGTTTGACCAGGTACTGCTCTGTGGCAACAGCATTGAGACCCACTGCCTCCATATGCAGCAGCTTTTGCAGTTCTCAGGTGGCTGCCGTGCTTATCTGGGGTGGGGCACTTGTAGCTGCGGCACCCCGAGCCATATTTGCAGACATCAGCCGTGTGGGCATGGGCAATGACACAGCATGCCTGCTCCGTTTCCCAGCTGGTACAGCCTGGCTTGGGATAAATCAGCTCCTGAGAGTGTTTTTTGGGTTTCTGCTCCCCTATACCATTATCATTCTGTCCTATTTGCTTCTGCTACGCTTCCTCTGTCGCCATAAACTGAAAAGTGTCAACCCGCGGCGAAAGGCCCATGTTTCTAAGTCTGTGGCCGTAGTAGTCCTTTCGTTCTGTACCTGCTGGTTCCCATACAACATCATGACCTTCTGGGGGGCCCTGATCCAGCTTGACATTGCAGACATCAGTTCATCATTCTACTTGGCTCAAACATACTTCTTCCCTCTGGCTAACTGCTTGGCTTTCACCAGCAGCTGCCTCAACCCCGTCATCTACTGCCTGGTTCGCAAAGAATATCGTGCGGTCCTCCGTAATCTGGCCTTGAAATTAGCTATGGCTGCTATGTCCAAGAGATGTCTGCATAAAATTAACTCTGATGACGGACAAGGACAAGCTGGGAATTTGGCCATTCCGCTCAACAACATGGACAGCCAGACAGTCCAATCAGACACAAAGAGATTAGCACCGTTGTCCACAATTCCATCCCATCCTTCAACCCCATAAGGCCATAATACTTGTATTTTAGAGAAGTCAGACTTCAATAAGCCTGGGCCTGTACATTAGCTTTATGCAACAATAATGAAATCTTGTTTATTTTAACGTTACTGATTGTGCACTTCAGACTTGACTTGCCATTTCCCCATCTTGACATATTTCTGATCTTATGTGAAGTAAAGACGCTGAATCTTTAGCATTCTTGAATATTTACTGTAAATACATTTTACAATCACAGGTTTTTGCTGTCTTGCAGTGTTCAGAAAACTGGCCACATGTAGATTTGAGCAATGTTCAAAGAGGACATGCTTTGAGGTTTTAAAAAATGTATGAATTCACTACCAACTTAACTGCTTCCTGTCACACTATTTAATTGTCCTCACACTCTCCCTCTTTATCTAGATAGGGTTGAGTCAATGTAATTATAATTACCTTTATTTACCTTTATTACCTTTAAACCTTTATTATAATTAAATACCAAAGTCTACTCCCTTTTTTTATTGTCCTTTTTGGAACAATAAATACTGCCTGCACTGCTGTTGCTTTCAATGGTGGCTGGCTTGGAGTCAGGTTGTTCAGGGCTGTGAATGAAAAGATTGTGCCATTGTTTTGAGGACATATTAATAAATTATTTTTAATCTCCTTGTGTTCTTCTGTCATGCCTGTAACACATCATCATCATCATCTAAACTGATGAACATCATGCATATAATGTGCATCAATTTAGAAATTCTAGTGAAAATAAGAAAAGTAAAACCCAACTAGAACTTTTTTTTTTCAGAAGATGTCTTATCTGTCTGTCATTCAAATCACAAATCTGATTGCCACCAGAAAGACAAAAGCCTTGTTACAATGTTAAATGTCCAGCATGTATTTTTATGCCTAACATTGGATGGATCCTTTTGATTAAAGGAGGAGGGGTATATTTTTCTCTTTAATGCATAGACTAGTCATATAGTCATATAGACTAACGTTTCTTCATAAATGAACCTCTTTCAGCATATTTGCATCATTATTTGTTTTATATCTATGTGTGAAATGTATTTTCTTGCTAAAGTTGCATACTGAACTTTCCATAAATGTGCAGTGAAGGCAGTAAAGACGATTAAGTGGCTGAACTAACAAGAATGGAGATTCTACCACAGACTTGATGTCCTCGTAATGGCAGTGACAGTGTCTCCATCTAGTGTCCATTAATGGGCTCTCCACTATATTCATTATTGCATGAATGAAATGTTGATAAATTGCAGTTGTCTGGTTAGCTGTGTACATTTCCCTGTATTCTCCTGTATTAATCTACTTAACTTACAGCATGACCAGATCTTCCTGTGAGGCGGCTCTTGCTGTAGTTTACCATATCTGCAGAATGTGGGCAGACTTACTCTTCAATTTGCACTGCAAGAACATTTTACCATTCAAAGGAACCAACCCAAGGATAAAAGTCTTTTCAACTCCATACTTCAGGACTACCTTGGCTTTCTTTTCTATTGTATCAACCATACAACACTGCACTATTTTTACATTTTAAGATAATGCAGGCATGAGTCAGTATTTGCATTTGAAGACCTAGATGCAACAATGACTAGTCATTATCTTTTGTTAGTAACAGCATTATTTATTGTGTTGTGTATCTAATTCTGTGTTTTCTAAAATTTTTTGCATCCAGATGTGATGTGAAATATTATCTAAGCAAGAATGAAAAATCCTTGTTTATCACAAATATCACGTCCAAATTCTTGTCTATTGGCTGAACATTGTTGGGTTTGTCTCTAATGCTGAATTTGGTTTGATGGAGTTTGAGGAGGCAAACAGTACACATTCTTAAACTTTTTTTTTTTTTTGTTAAGTTAGAGGACATTCTGGGACATCCAGCACTTCATCAAATACTGAAAAATTCTGGTTTTAAGGTGATATAATCTTCAAAGTTAATATTATGTTAATAGATGATTTCAAGTAGAACCATATAAGCAGAGAGCAACAGAGTGCCTCTCCAGCAACTCAGCTGAAAATGTCATTTTGGAGGTAGGTTGTAATTGAAGGGTGTACATGTGATTGTATTTTTTTTTTTTTTTTTTGTACAAACAGAGTTTGTACAATGCATGTTTAAGGTAAGAGGGAGCCATATAAGAAGTCAGAGAGCTATTTATGATAGATAAGATGTTTGTGCCAGTGGTGTCTCTCTGAGCATCTTGGATTGCATAACACCCAAGGAGCAAGATAAGGATTTCCTGTGTGAAATGATGTCTGCTAGGGTCTCAAGGGAAATTTGCTTAGAATTGCTAAAAGATGCAGGTCAGCCACTGGGAGACAGACACAACACACCCAGGGAGGAGAATCTGACAACTAAATGTTCTCCACTTTATCACATAAATACACCAGAAACTGTGTGTGTTGAGGAAGGGGACAGGATTGAGTTATGTTTGGAGGATATGATTCTATCAGTTTTTGCCAGTGCTGCTTTGGAGGGTTATCTTACTGACTGACATTAGTTATTGTGCTTCAATGTGCAGCTTTTCAAGTTGTTTTGGAGCAGGTATTGCTGCAAAATTGTGGATGTATTTGGTGCTGGCATGTACTGTTGTCATTGTCATATTTGATATGGTCCTGAGCACTAAATGATGTATAATACCCTAAAGATGATATGACAGACATGCCCACACTGAATGGAGGATAATTCTTCTTCTACAAGTCACAAATTCTGTCAGCATTAATAGCAAATATCAGTGTCTGAATATATGTTGATATCTGTCAGAAATCAAAATTTTACCAATCTTGCCGTGACCGATATTTTTAAAAAATCATCTGCTCCTGCTTCTGTGTCCTAAGATCCCTATTCGCCACAAGGTGGTGTTGTTGTTCAGTTTATGAGTTAATGCAGCCCACACTAAGCCCACACACTAACATGGATGCACAAATAATCCTCCAGAATTGACATCATCCAGTTCATCATTCAGTGGCTAACCATTCATATTGTGATGTTTCAGTATCATTCACACTGTATTTCCAGTTTCAGTTCAATGATGTAGTGCTTGCAATCATAAAATGCATTGGGAAATCTCAATCAGAATTAAAATCTATTTCAATCACCAAGTCCAAAGATATTACAGGCTACTATAGATCTGTATGTGCAGGACAAAATGTAACAGGACTTATCCTGTAGTGCAGACAAGACATATTGTATGAAAGTAAAAACAGAAATGGTCCACTGTAGTAGCACTGACATGGCTGGCCAATTGTGTGTGTGTGTGTGTATGTGTGTGTGTGTGTGTGTGTGTGTGTGTAACTGCATGTGTGTGTAAAAGAGCATGCTTGAGGTGCAGGTGTAGGGTAGCAGTGATTTGGAGAGCTTGTTGAGGGGGGAGAATGTCATTGGGAACACATTTGAAGGGTGGAGAATGCAGCAACATTTGTGTATCTTGTTGTGCAAGTTCTCATTTCATAAGAACTACTGTAGCTCAAAGTTTAGTTCACGCAGAACTGAACTTTACAAGATGCTGTAAGTTGAACTTGGGTGGAGGCTGTTGGCTCATGGTTTTACCCTTTGTTAATGATTTGTTGTGATCACCAATCACTCGTAAATATTTTCCAAGACTGGTCGGATTCTTGTACTTGATGTGTTTTCAAATTCAATACCGATATAGCTGATATTCTTTGATCATAAAACTAATTTAAATATGTGGATAGGCTTCAGCATGCTAGTAGCTGCGTTACTTGATCTTGCACTAGCTATGCTGCATCCTTGGTCTCATGTGCCGTAAAACAGTGTGTGGGCATGTTAACGTTCATTAGTTGCAAACAATACATTTAGTTCACAATTCACCACAAACATGAGCACATTTAGTGAGCACCGATTGTTTAGCACATTCATGCATAACACTGGCTGCATGTCAAGCAGGTGGATGGCCAGACAGGTAGGGTTGGCAGCAATTTCCTGACATTATGCAAGTCTCTGGTGGGGAGCAGCTGGCATCCCACTGCTCAATCAGCCATTTGAATGACATGGAGCAGTCTGACCTTGGAAACACTGGAAAGCAGCATCAGACTGTGATGAACAATGTGAGGGGACCAGGAGTGGCTGAGACATATTGAGCCATGTGTGTACCCAAGGAGATCATCCGCTGGTGGTCGATCTTGAGATGTGCTCATCCCATATGGGGGTGATCAGCAACCAAAGGACCACAGAGCATGGGCCTTTGTTCCTAGTTGAAACGCTGGGTTATATGGCAGCCTCACCACTGCTGCCATAGAGCTGTAGCCTTTGTCAATGTTTATCTTAAAAGGCTATGTTTGTCAGGAAACAAGATAAAGGTTAGGGATAGGTTAGGAAAACCATAGCCACAAGACTTCACACCTACCTCATCTCTAATTTCATTAACACAGGCAGCTTTCAAGGTGAAGTCCAAGAGAAAGGGCACTGACCCAGATTCATGATTTATCTGCAACCTCCCTGTAGAAGAGCACACCTTGACTTAGGATCAGAGTAAATGTGAATCCATGCGGCAGTTTCTGCTGCCTAGTATGGGGTAGCTGGAACTGTCAGATTTGGTCTAGCCTTATGGAAACCTCCTCAAACCCCCTAACCATCATCTTTATGTGGTGCAACAAATTGGGGTCCTAGTAGTGCTCCACGTGCCTAAGATACATGTAACATTGGTTGTCATAATGGGGCTATTATGCATAAGTAAAGGTCTTGTGTAGTGCACTGACCTACTTGGCTCTTTCCCTGTCCACCCAATGCTATTGCCTGTCGGTCTGTGACTTAGTTTTGAAAGTCATTATTCTATATTATGAATAATAAAGAATTATCTTAGCCATTTGCACTCAGGGACTGGTCACATCCAAGCCTCCAATCTGCACGGGTTACACCTATGGTTCCCTCACAACAGTCGCAAAGTTGGTATCTGGCTCGGGGATCGGCTGGACTCTGCATTTGGTCATGGTTAGGTTTACATTGTGGCTAGGGTTAGGGTCAGGGTTGCACTGTGATTCTCTGGCTGCAGGACTACCACTGCAGCTCCAAGGCTGTAGCCAACCCCTTCTCATCAAGGCAGCACTATTGATCAGCCCAGGAAAATGGGCCAGTGGATGCTTGCAGAAGTCAATTATCATTTTCACCATGTAGATAGTGTTAAAATCAAGGTTACTGAGCCCAGTTGGATTCCATTTTGGCTGTCTATAGTTGATGGCTGATTTGCTGTCTCTCTTAGGCCTACAAAGATCGTGTCATCTGCAAAGTTGAGTATTTTGAACAAGGGGACACAGGTAGAGTGGTTGGCCCTCTAGACAGACTGTAGGGGTTCAAGACGATCATATTAAATGTTTTGCAACTGCTTGTCATAAGAAGGCACAATATTACTGTCCAAGTTGAAAGGAAAGGTGAATTTTCAGAAAGTTCAGAAATCAACTATAGAGGATGGCAAGAATGTATGAGTGTCTCTTTCAGTATAGTCAACATCAGCATTGTTCAACTAATTTTTGTGCTTTGTGAGAGGTCTTACAACTATTAACAAATAATAGGAATAACTCTTAATTTATAAATTTCTAAGAATGTTTTTCATTTGTAGTTGAATCCTCTGAATACCTCAAGTACAGCTGATGTTTTTGGTTTTGGGGGAAATGGCTTTGTTTGAGTTTTAATCAGCTTTTCAGTCATTTCAATTAATCCACATTTTAACACTTAACACAAGATAAATTGGTCAGAAAGTCCTTGACTGAGGAGCTTGAAAGAAAAGGTCTTTGTCATTTAGGGATTTATTAATTTATTTAAATCACTCGGAAAAATCACCTGAAAAATGAATACATTCCCTTTGTTCAAACATAACAAATCATATCAATCAAATATACTTACGCTAATAATAATAATTACAAGAGTAATCATACCTACAATAATTATCATTATGAATTTAACTACCAACATTTATATAACATCCACCATACAACATCAGGGGAATTGAGGGTATGGCTTATTCGAGGGGCATGGCTTATTTCAAAAGAAATGTCAAGTAAATTAAGGTATTACATCCAGTAGGCCTAATTCAAGTCAGTAATCCTACTAGCTAAACTGTGACACAGTAGGTCAATTGTGCAGAATAATAGCTGCCGAGGAAACAACTTTAAGTGTTTCATTCCAAATTGTCATTCGTCTATTTTAGAAACATAAAATTTTTCATTGTTAAACTTGTTAATTTCTGTTTATTCCAAATATACAAGTTATTACATTATTATTTTGTAAGCAAAGGACTTCTTCAGACAGCAAAAAAATGCCGGTATTATTCCATAGAAAGTTCTATTTTCATGTTAGTAGTATTTGTCACATTTTTCAAAAAAGGGATATGTCATTTGGAATGAAACTCTTTTTCCATTTCTTCTTCTGTGTTTTTGTGATAATAATACCTGATGAGGTGTGAATTTAACAACTTAAATAGAGAGTGGGGGCCAGGAAACACCCAACACAAAGCATAGAGTAGTTGCCTCAGCACAATCCATTCAAATCCTTTAATGTGCACTTTGAATGGCATTACACTGCTTTAACCATGACCACTTGCCAAAGATTTTTTTAAAAAAAGGAGCTGTCATTAATATTTTGGGCATTTGGCATTTAAAATTAGAGCATCTTGCTAGAATTATCTCTGTGTCCCTGGTAACACCTGAGTCTGAGGAATTCCTGGAACACAATCTCTCGCATCCCATACTGAAAAGGAGATTTTTATGTAATGATAACGGCACTTCACTACTCTAGCAAGCAGGACAAACCTTAGAAATGGCCTCAGTGGCAAAGCCTGTATAATCGTAAAACAGCAATGAACAAGCAACCAAAAATTATGCATGACTCTGCATCTGGTTAAAAACAAAAGTTTTACTAGCAACATTTCTTTTCCGATCAAGTAAACAAAATGAATGAAAACTTGCCAGCCAAATAGAATAATATATTCTCCAAGGCTATGATATAAGGTATAATAAAGACCAAATTCTCGATTTGAAACAATAACCTAAAACAAAAGGAAGAGAAGGGCAGGACGTAAGAGGTAGCGTACTGTGCCACCGCACCTAATACATAGAAAGTTTAACTTCTCAAGAATATATGGGCATATTATATACTTGACGTATTTAAAAAGCTTTTTATCAGATTATGGATTGCAGTTTTGTGAAATGGAAACCGAAGCACAGTATTACATTTCAAAATACTGTATTGCAATGCACGGCAAAAAAAAAAAAAAAAAAAAAAAAAAAGTTAAAAAAAAAAAAAAAAAAAAGAAAAAAAAGCATAATTCAAATCAAGATTACTTAAAACTGCAATCCAGTATTGTTGAAAGCACCACTGCTGTTTTGGTTATTTTTGCCGTTTGACTTTTGAACAGCACTGTTGCTGCAGCAGTCTATCTGGAACAGAGAGCTGCTGTTGGATCTGAAGGAAGAATGACTCTCACTTGTTCAGTTTCCCTCCCGTGGACGCCGTCTCAGTCCAGGGCACTGTTGTTTCTGGATTGCAGCATTAAGAGTTCATCTCAAAGAAAAGGCTTACTACAAATTCAACATGCCTAAAGGCCTACCCTTGAATGAAATACAGTTTACATATCAGAAAGATATACCTTAAGCTATTTTATACATTTCCAGTAACATAAACATATAACTTTGTATCATTGATATTCAGCTTGAAAGAAAATGTATTTTTAAAGGCAAGAGGTTAAAATAAATATCAACCATGAAATTTTGCAATATAAATTATTTTGACCAACATACAGAGTTAACCAACACACTGCTTATTAATTCATCACCTGACTACAAAAAAAGACATATAATATACAAAGTAGCTTACACGTTTTTTTGTATTGGCATGTTATTTTGGGCCCTGTGGCACAGACTGTAAGGCAGTCAACTCTTATGCACATATACTACATATCCCTGCTTGAAAATTCCCTTATTGGTCTATTGTTTTCTCTGTTTTTCGTTCCGTTCTTGGTCAGTCTCTCTGTGTCCGTGTCTCTCGGTGCTTTGATGGTGTATAATGCAAAAGGCCGAATGCCCACCCTCTTCTGAAAAAAACGGAAGAGTCAGCAGGTTGGGTAAAAAAAGGATGCCTTCCGATAAGAAAGCTGTGTCAAAGCGTCAAGTGGCACAGCTGTGTGATATCTGAATACTTGCACTCTGACATTCTGAAAAAACAGGTGTTTGACTCTTCCTCGCAGTTAAAAAGCACATGCAGAACTGTTGCACATCTATGCTTCGGAATAAGCGCTAAACACAATAGATGAGCAATTCACTACTTGCTAAAATATGATTTGTTTCCAGTAGTACATAATGTCTATAATAACAAATTTGAACATTATTTATAGAGCACTTTTCAAAATAATGGTACAGAGTGCTGTACAATAAAGCAAACAAAAGGAGAAGGCAAAAAGATAAATAATGAAAATGGCAGACACAAAGGGCTGTAGGAGGGCGCAGCTTTCTTAGGATGCACTCAGGCTCAAGGCCTCTCAGATTTTGCAGGTTTATTTATTAATTTTAAGGCCTGGCTCGGGTTGTACCTCAGATCTATAACCTACTATGAGCCTATGTGCAGCCTGAGATCCAGAAGCAGGCCCGTCATTGTTCTGTGAAAGTCCAGACTAAAGCTTTTAAATTTTTTACAGACCTAATTCTAGGATTTTTGTCTGTTTTTCATTCATGTCAGGGCTTTTTTATATAAAAAAAAAAAAATATTTCTGCACTATTTGTAAAGCACTTTGCATCATCATTTTGAAAGTTTTAAAGTATATTATTAGTATTATTAGTGAATTACTACTCAGAATCACAATTAACTCCACTGGTAACACTGAGGCAAATTGAAAATTAGTAGTTTCTTGTCTGAGGAAATGCAGAAGAGGCGGAGCAGACGGATGTTTTTGTAACTGTGCTTGTGGCTGTGGGATCTGCGATTTTAGGCTAAAAAGGTAGCATAAGATTTTACAAAGTTCACAGGATGCAGTCCAAGTTGATTTTAGTGTAGAAAAGTATTCCCGTTACTATTCACATTGTTTAGAAAAGGCTCATCAGCTGTGAGTAATACTTATGATAAAATTACTGGCCGAGCTGAATGTGAATTTTGACACATCAGTGTTGAAGAGACTGCTGCTGAGGCTTAACATTGTGCCTCCAAGGGAAATGAATGACATAAAACATATTTCAACCAGCTACTGTAACTGGATTGGATTTGTCCAACAACTAACAAAGGGACTGATGTACAGTGAAAGATGCAAATCATAATGATACCCATTTTATACAAGGAAAATGTCTAAATGAAAATATGCTTCTGAATGACTTCATCAGAATAAATAACATAGATTTATTTTGAAGGAGTACAGTAGCTCTTTACTTGGGCATTGTGTGTGAGCGAGTTAAACAGAACAGGATTTGACAACATGCTTGCTGCTTGTCGTAGGCATCGCCAGGGGGGTTACTGCACTTGTAAAAGCCTATTCTACATTTCGCCTCCAGCCACTTAAAGTGAGAATCATATGTGTTGCCTGTAGCGGGGGAATCATGAATCCACCTTTCCTCTCCAATGATTTATTCATTTCTTCTTACTTCTGTTTAAATAAAGAAACTCATTAGGTTCAATATTGCCGTTGTTGTGGCACTGGCTTATATTTAAGTCAATATGTGCAGAGTAGACAATGCACTGCACACATTGCTCCACACATTAAACTGATTGTCAGTTCTGGTACAGGCAAAGTTGGAATATGTGCAAAGTTTGTAAGAATGTTGTGAGAAAAGAAAAAAATAAGAAATAATAATAAAAAAAAAAACCTTCCGATAATCCTGTTGGTTTCTGGGGAAATCTAGACAGGATTCACTGCGGAGCTTCTCTTAATTGGGTTTGTAGGAACATCAAAATCAGTCTTCTTCAACTCAGACCACCATGAACCACACCCGGTCTTCTAGCAGTCAGGATCCTGGGTGCCCACCATAGATAGACTAAAGGAGAAAAAGATGTGATTAGATATTTCATTTCCATCTTGGTTACAGCTCAAGTTTAAGTCTTAATTATCTGGCTCCTGGCTTTGGAGGAGAGAGCTGTTCATGCTCACAAATATTAATTGAACTGTCCCACTGTGCAGGAAAAGCATTTTGTAACTTTTAATTGGATCAGTGTTCTTCCATAATGGGACACCATGTACTGTACGTCTCATGACGAGGGCATTAGGGGAATAACAGTTATACGGGAAACACGATGCTCTGACAATAAATGATGCTTACTAACCAATCCTGCATTTGACTCAACATAAAGCTCCTTTATTAGACTCTAAATTGTGTTGCATATTTATGTTGTTCATTTAATCGAGATCTGGTAGCCTGTCTTAAGTTTAGAGGTCTCTCCTCATTACTCACACAGATGTCAAGAAAACTGCCATCTCTCACACACAAACACAAAAAAGCAGACCGCGAAAAAAAAAAAAATCATCTATCAAATTTTCAACAGACAATTTTGCCTGTTTGCAGTTGGTGCTGAGAGCTGGGGGGATAATCCTGAATGCAGAAAGTGACTGGATTCAAGGACAGCAAATGCTGCTTCTGAATTGCTCTTGAATTCCTTCCACCTAAATATAACATACACAGGTTATTGGCCTGCATCATGGCATCTATCTGCGTCATGTCCCAGCCCACTAAGGGTATTCAGAAAGCTGGGCTGTCTATTGAGAGTTTGAGAATTACTGTGATGCTGCTGATGACTCAGCTCCAATACCCACTTAAGACAGATGAATTATGCAACACTCATGTCAGTCAAGGTTTTATTTTGATGAATGCGGTTTTGTGGTCGGCAAATTCTACCCAGTTTAAGAGCTGAGAGAAGACAGGGTATTGCTTGACCAAATGCATGGGCAAACTGGCTTAACCTCTGCACAAAAATGTTATGATTCAGTGTGATTCATGAGTAGCTGAGCTGCACAATGGTGATTCCTCTGTGTACAGTCAAGCACAGGCTTGCTATATTCAGTCCCTGCTTTTTAGGGTATGAGCTGTGGTTTTAGTGAAGTATGATTTCAGATTAACACACCTATTTTTGAAAGATAACAGAAGTAAGTGATTGGTGCAAGTTTGACAATTGTGTGCTTTTGCCCTGCACTGATTTTGGGAACTACTGTGAGCTCTGCACATGATGGGGAGAATTTAAGCTGTTTTTGGACATGACTTTTGACAACCTAATTTTGAAATAACGATGGTAAAAGACATGGACACAAGCACGAACCTGGTCTGTGAGGATTCGAGGCTTAATTTCAGGAATGGCACCCCCTCTCAGCTCATCTTCCACAGCCATGAGTCTGACAACAGAGACAAACACACCGGTTCACAAAAATAGAATTATGAAGCCGGTTCTTTTCAAATTTGCTGTATAGGAAAATGTGGCCATCTGATGAAATTAAGGTCTTCACTTCTTTTTTTTTTCTTTTTTATTTTTTGTCTAACTTCTTTTTAAGATACAGCTGTCCTGACAGGTTTCAGTCAAAGCTGCATCCAAGCTAACTTAAGCATAGATATGTTCACATGTGCTTTCATCAGATACCCTAAGTAAGTAACCAAGTAAATTGGGCTTGCACACAAATTCAGCTGTTTGTTGTTATTTGCATGGTCTGCACCTCCGAGCTCCCAGAAATTAGCTCCACACCTGACCACCTGAGGGCATCTCAGACTCATTTTTTGTTGGAGAAGAATAGCTGACCAATTCTTTTTAGCCCATTGTTTAATTCAGTTTCTTTCCTTTTGTGTTTTACCTGTGTTTTATTATCACTTTCTTGTGGTGCTTTGAATTTTGCTTTTAATGAAAGTGTGTGCTTTTTTAAACTGCATTATTGTTATTAGGATTAGTATTAGGATTAGGATTATTGTTGTTATTGATGTTGGTTTTTGTTGTTGTCGTTGTGGTGTGAAACTCCCCCTGCAACTTGGCAGCAACTTATTTACAACTCAACTGCAAAAGTTCCATACTCCGAAATCTTTTGTGCAATACTCAAAGCAAAGCAGTTCATCTTATTGGCTGATAAATATATCACCTGTTGATTATGCCTTTGATTTGACTGTCCTTCTCAATTTGCTGCTGCTTTAGACGGCGCTCGCTGTCATCCAGGCGGCTCTGATACTGCTGCAGGATCTTGTTTGTCTGCTGTTCCTGTGTGAGGAGCCTCTGCTCATATTCTTCCAGCTTGCGGTGAGACATCTTCAGCCGCTCCTTCAGGGAATGTATTTCCTCCTCATACTCCCGCACCTGGAAGAGGAGTAAACTCAAAGTGACTTTAGCTGTGTGCTCTCTGGATTCAACAATGATCCTCGATCCAGAGCCCAAGTCTGATGCATTACATGCACACTTGAAAGAAACTCTGTATACAGTTCATACTGACCAGTGTGTGGGAGCAAATGGACAAAAAGTCCAGTGGGGCTGCAGTAAGCTTAAAGCCAGAATGCCACACTTTCCCATTTGTATTTACAACTTTATTGGACTGTTGAAGCGCACTCTACGTTACATTACAATACTAACGCAGCATTTGAAGGCAACATGTGCTTACCACTGTAATAACTGTTGGTGTGGTGCAAAAGACAAAGATAATGAGGTAAATATTGGACTTTTGGATGCACAGTGCAAAACTTGGCTTGGATGCCTGGATTATGTTCTTTTGAGTCATTTGAAAGTCACAGTATATTTTTAAGTTCCTGCTTCAGATATACAATTACAGCACTGAGAGGTATCTGCAGTTTCAAACAGCTTATATGATGACTTTACATTAGCCTAGTATGGCCACATGTATACACAGGCACAGAATGATCATATATCACCAGCATCCTCATCATGAGCCCTGACAACTTGATTTCTGCCTGTGTTGATTTGTTGATCACTGACTAGAAATCTCTGTACATAAGATGTGTGGAGCTAAAATTTCAGAGCAAAATTAAAAACTCCCCAAAACAGCATCAAGTCAATGCTCTGTCCAGAGAAAGGCGGACTCACCAACATTATATCGCTTCCCTTATAGCTTTGGTATCCTTTGGTATGAGCCGATCAAAGATCATTTGGTTTAACAACAATATTAACATTTTGTGCACAGTTTAAGGTCGTTATTTTCCACAATTTCTAGGTATTTAAGCCAGATAATTCAAATACTAGCACAAAAGATAATTAACTAAGAAACAGAGATATTTTTTTGTGTGACACACTCTTGATTGACCTCAAAATACCCTGGTTCCTCTAATCAGTTTAAAGCAGCTACCAAGTGGAACTAATGACTCATGTCAGTTTTCTGGTTGACGTAACACAAACACATATGCAAGTTTATTTTTGCTTTGCTAGTTACTAATTTTTAATCAGGCTATTCGTAGGGTGCCAGTGGACCCACTTATCACACAGGTGGGAACAAATAAAAGCACTGACCCTCTCCAGTCGTGATTCATCCATGCTCTTGGAGTACTCCTTCAGCTGGCCCTCTCTGTCAGGCCGCAGGCTCTCGATGTCAGCAGAGAGATGTGGCATGTTGGACACCCACGCTACTGTCCGTTCATTGAGGGTAGGGGTGTTCAAGGTAGACTGAGAACCCTGCAGCAACAACACAGATCATTCGCTTTTTCCATTTCATTGTGTTTTCATATGACAAATACTCTGATTTTAACAAAGTCAGAGTTCTTGAACGAGCTACGTGGATAAATCAGGGGGTAAAATATGGATTAAAAATGGATGTGGATGGATGTTGCTCTGTTGTTTGAGAGTTTGTTGCTAACAGTAGCCATTGTTTTCAATAGGGAATGCTAACAATGAAAACCGCTTGACATTGTGGGAGAAACGCACTGATACTTTTTCACCGGTGTAACAAATTGCAGGGTGAGTCAAAACAGACTACATCAGAATAAAATCTGAAATGTCAGAGTATTCTTTGAAGAACCCTCTGTGCCTCTGTGCGGTTGTCTATGAACACATGAGCCCCATTACAAAGCCACAGAGATGGTCCTCATTAATTTGGGCTTTCACACTGGTCTTTCACTCGTGTCATCTGACAGGTAATGGAAAACATTTAATATAATTGCACATGCAAACTGAGAGACCGCAGAGTTAGCTAGCTCATGTGTCTGTCTGTGGCTGTGTGTCTTGGATTTTTCTATACAGTCTGGCAGCTTTTCCTTAAATGAAAGACTGTAAGTCAGAGTGACCTGTTTGTTGACAACTGGCTTGAGCAGATGCTGCTGTGGAGGCTTCAGCTGTGACTGTTGAGGCTTCTTGGTGCTTTTTGAAGGTGTGTCTGTCAACTCCTCTGCAGCTTCTGGCGGGCCCTGGTTTTCTCTGACAGAGCTTGTCTGGTAGGGGAGCCCAGGAGCAGGACTGTCTGTGACAGACAGTTGTGTCTCCTGCGGCTGCTCCTGTTGCTGTTGTTGTTGCTGCTGCTGATGTTGCTGCTGTTGTGGTTGTTGTTGTGTCTGTTGAGATTTACGTGATATTGGCTGACTGCCGCCGAAATTTGTGTCTGGAGATTCGAGGAGGATGTTCCTGCTCTGGGGACGAGCCTTTGGAGGGGTGGCTGTCACTGGAGTGTTGATGGAGCGCTGCGACTTGAGGTGCGGTGGGGCGATGGATGTCTGGCGAACAGGATGGACAGTAGTGGGAGGCGTGGCCAAAGAAGCGGGGGTGCCTGTCCCGGTGGCTGTCTGAGGTGTTATACCCATTAGGAGCTGCTGCTGGAGAGAGTCCTGACAGGAAAAGAGAAGGTGACAGAGAAGGGACAAAGGCACCACCAATGAAAATGACATAATCAGAAATCTGAAACTATTATCTGAATCTCAAAATGGACTGCATCAGAAATAAGAGTAGCAATAATATCAATGATTATTAAAATTAATAGATAGATAGATAGATAGATAGATAGATAGATAGATGAGATTCTAATTAAAAATGCAGTTGAACAAATTAATCCAGCACAGGCCTGACAAATGCATCGTCTATAATAACGGGACGGCTTGCATTGTGTGTTCCATTACGGCCCACGCAGCAGGACAGAAATAGCTCAAGACTTTGTGACAGCATCCTAATGTACTGTGATATTACACTGTAGTAAGCCTATCAGTGTGATAGTTCAGCTGAGCACACCATCAAATGGAAGCCGAAAGGTCAATTGATATTTCTGGCTAATTGATGGCTGCACAGAAAACATATCAAACTCCATCAAACAAATCAACAGTGTTCTCATAACATTGTGACTGTATAAACTGCTGTCACCATGTTATGTGGAATGCATATTGATGAATGCATTATGCTGTGTGCCTTATGTTTAGCTGTATTTTGCAATAAGCTAAAGAATTTTCCAGGCCATTACTACAAAAGCTCAATCATTTATTTTTAATCCAGGCTTTGACATAGTTTAAAGTCTTATGTTAACTCTAAGGCTGAGCTCCAGTAAATTGGAAGTCAGAGTTATCAATAACATCAGCTGTACCGTTAATGTATCAGTTATAAAGGACTATGAATCAACTGGAAGTTCATGTATGGTGGCTAAAATTTAACACACAGTTTACTTTGTCATGGAACCAAATGAATCTTATAAGTCCAAAGTTACAACACAGTCTTATGCCAGTTGTTGTTTTATTCAGCACTGCAGGCCAAACCAGCCAGCACGGGCCTGCTGAAGCTCGCTGATGATTGGATTTTGATGGGCACTGCTGATCTTTGGCTGGTCTTCTATGGGCAGATACAGTCTGACGCTGATTAAAGTGGCAAATGAGAACACTGATGCTGGTGAACCAACACATACGTGCACAAAATATGCAGTAATCTGGCTAGCAGCATAACCAACTTGCCTGATTCAGTGTGTTTTTCTCCAGCAGGGAAAGTAGTTGCAGCCTAAGTTTCACTAAAAGGAATCAACTAGTCCTTTTGATTTGCTAGGAATAATTATTGTGTGTGAGTGTGGTGGCGATAGCCCTGGGCATTTCAGCTTATTGTCCTGTTTGCCACAACCTCCTGCAAGGCATATCATTCATGATAATGTAATAGATAGACAATAGATAACAATTCAATTTAAATGAACTCAAATCATTTAACCTGTAGCGATTTAGTGATTATAATATGTGTGGAGGATTAACCAGATGACTCTTTTCTCGGCAACCTGCCCAGCTCTGCTCTGGATGCCAGGTGAGAGGAGCTTCTGTTGGTTTGCAGAATGTACTTGCTGAAATCAAGATGTGGCATTTTATCCCATGCTTCAATAAACAGTAATGAGGAGGCCCCCGACTGCACTGCCTTAAAGACAAAAAATATTTCACAGTAGTTTCACATACTGTAAGTTATCCGCTTTATGCCATTTCTTTTTAACATCAGCTCTTATCTGTCTGGGCGCTGTGTGTGTGCATGTGGAGCGGCTAAAGACACGACAGCTGTAGGTGCAGCTGGGCTCGCTACACACCCCACCTGCCCTGAAGACATGCCCTCTTTTTGGTGGTCCTGCTGGTGGCCACCTTACTCAGAGATGCCTTCCACTATTAGTGTTATCTTAGCACACTCTGCTGCTAGGAAAAGGGTCATCTTGTAAACATTTTCAGTTTGCTCAGAGGCAAGCTGTGTAACTGCAACTAAAGTATATCATTAACAGCATGAACACAATAAAATAAATGTCTGACCGGCATCTAATGGACTGCATACTCTGTGAAGTGATCTGAAATCAGCAGTTTGAAAAGTTTGCGACACCCTGCTTGGTGGGCAAATTATGAAATCAAACTAAGATCTAGCAACAAGACCATAAATGTTCTGGGCAATGCAGCTCGGAAAATTTCTGGCTCGAAGCAACCCAACTGTTAAAATTCGAGCACAAAAAAATAAATTCTTGGCTGTGACTCCCCTAATCACAACATTTACTAAATCTAGCAGTGACAACACTGTGCTCTACTGTATCTGGGTAACTGCTAAAATACAGCAAACAACTGCCTAATGGATATGGAATTTACTAATAGCAGGGAACTCAATTTTCCAATCAAACATTTAAAGGGCTTAGCTAATAGTGAATACATGAAAATTTGCTCAGTTTTTGATTGTGTGATTGGTGAGTTGTTCTTTAAAAAATAAAAATGTAGGGCACCCCAGTGTCCTGTCATCACTCCTCTTTCCCCTGCCTTGATTGTGTTTCTCTACTGTGACTATCCAAATAAAGCCAAAAAATAACCTTTAAAAATAAATAAGTAAAATAAAATAAAATAAATATATGCCTGACCAGTAGCAAATAATAGTATCAACCCAAGTGTATTAATAGCACATTCACAGTTTCCAATAATTTCCAACATCTAGGCTAGACTGATGGTAACATTACACAAAGCACAAAGTGCATGACATCATCATCATGATCTTTTTTTTTTTTTTTTTTTTCAGTAGTTAAAAGTCAGGTAAGGAGGTAGGATACTATACAGCACAGGCCAAAAGATGACTGTGCTACCACACTGATTATTCACTGGGCTTCATAGCTGCTGTTGTTGATTTGCCTGGCGCTACACTGGGCTGTGACACAGACTTGTGTTAGCAACCAGTGAAAGCTTACTAACCAACCACTGACCAGTTTCTAATTTACTGTCTTGACACAATATCTGATACAGAGATACAGCACTCTCCTAACAGCTTCTCACCAGTGGTAACATTGCTCTAGAAGTGGGGAAGTTATGAAATTTCTCTTCCATTATAACACAGTTATTACAACCAAAAGCACAAAATACAACGGGCATCCAACAGCACAGACAATGGATTTGGAAAGAAACCTGTAAGATGCTAAATGCTATGGAGGTAGGCCCTCTACTGAGCAGTAGAGGTAACTGCCACAGACTGCATGAAATCTAAAGAAGCATCTAAAATTAATGGAAGCCTGTGAACACTGACACCAAAAAAGGTTCAAACAAGCCAATGTATAGAGGCTCTCCACCAAACAGGGAGCAGCAGCGGTCTCTTGCAGGTTAGATACCAGCAGTCATTAAATAATTAAAGAGGAAGGTCTTGGAGCATCCTCAGACTGCACTGTCCATCACTGTCAACAAAACTCCCAATTACAGAGATCCTGGAAGTGGTGATACTTCAGGTTACGGCTCCCTGTCTGTATGATATTTGTAAGTATTGTTTTTTCTTAGTTTGAACATATTGATTTGTTTTAAATTATATACCAATTTTTTTTCTGTGATATATGAGAAGGTGAAAAGAAAAAAAGAAATTGTTTGCTGAATGAGAAATATTGCTGCATTACAAACACAAATGTGGCACATTAGACAAAACTGTCGATGCATTAAAAAAAACTGTCTTTTAGAGTGACCGCATACATACAGCTCAGAGATACCTACCTGCACCTGCAGTGACAGCTGGTGCCAGGCGTAGTCGTTGCTCTGATTCTGTCGGGTGAAATCATCACTGTAGCTGTGTGAGTGGACAATGCTGGGCTGCACCAGACTGCTCTGTGCCCGCAGGGCAGACAAGTCCTCGCTGCGGGAGAAAGCGCTGTTGCCAAAGGCTGGTTGATAGTCATGGTGGCCATTTTCAGGCTCTGGGGCGAGCAGGAGGGGAGGGGGAGGTTGCTGAGATTGAGATGGGGAGTTCTGGGCAGCCAGATGGAATAGAGGGTTCTGGAAAGACAGGGGGAAATGCATGGCCGCTGCTGCCTGCTGCTGCTGTTGAGAGAGAGACTCAGTGGGCCCCCCTATATGGCCCATCTGGCTCAGCCTCAAACCGGAGCCCCCTGAGCCTGTGGGCATATGCCCTCCCATACGAAGCGGACCACCGAGGTTTCCAAAACTGTGGCCCAGGCCAGCAATAGAGGCTTGAGAGGAGGTGAGCATGTCTCCCACAGAGTTTAGGTTGGAAATGCTGTTCATACGGGAGTCCTGAAGATCCATCATGGATACACTTTTATTCACACTGTGGACCTACGAGAGAAATGAAAAGGTAAAATTTATTTCCGCAGCATTTCAATCTTGATTTCGTATTCCATTCTGAAAATCTGACATGAGCAAAAGCAGGAGTGAGGTGACAGCACCACGCTACAGCTGCAGCTAGGGCCTTAAAGCTGAATGTTTCTTAGAATAATATTTACTGAAAAGTCCATGACAATAAAGTCAGAACTGAAAAAAAATTGGGAAGAACAGCCTGTGACTATGACTTAAATATCAGTCAACAGCCATTTTCCAAAAGCACCTTCCTGTTATTTATAGGTACTATGAATTCCTGGAACTCATCACTGATAAATGTCAGTACTAGACAAGTCAGTCGTGTTGCACAACAGAAGTGATGTGTGTGCTCTGAAATGACTGTGAGGCCAATAACACCAGAATACCACAGTCACAGTTAAATGGGAAAATCTGTAACCCTAAAGATGGACACAGATCAGGTACAATATCCCATCAGAAGCGTATCATAGAAAAATCAAAAGTTACATTTTCAAGTTCAGGAACCAGTAAGTATAATTTCTTAGATCACAGAAAATCTACAAATGTAAGGACGCTAACTACAACTACGATCTAGGATCCCTAAAAACACGAGCCTCCTACTTAAGATAACACATCATTTGTAGTCATGGTTGATGACATTTAGACAGCGTACCTTTGGATCGGGTTCAGTGATGTCGGAGCTGCTTGTGCAGTACGCGGGGCTGGATCGAGCCAAGGGTGGGCGGGTCACGTAGAAGACTTCCCTCGATGAGCGGAGGTCTCGTTCTGCGTGGCGCCTCATGTTGAGATGAGATGAGAGGGCTTCCACAGCTGATACTCCAGTTGTCGGGGAGGGAAGGCGGGAAATGTCTATTGAACTGTGCAGCAGAAAGAATCAAGGTGTTAGGTTTTTCTACGAATTACCATAGGATCATATAAAAACAATTATTGTGCACTGACTTCAAGATTTTATAATACACATTTTTCAACATTTTGTTTCATTCTAGTGGTTTTTAGGAATGTGGCTGGCGACATATGGAGAGAAATTAAAATCATATGCACTTGTGAAAGCATTATATTGTCAGAGGATGTAATCTAGGACAGCGGTTCCCACACTGCGGTCTGGGGACCACCAGAGAGGGTTCCAGGGCATCCAAAGCAAAACGAGGTTTAGCATAATTAAGGAGAAGAATGTTTATTTTGTTCATTACTTTCACGCTTCCTAGCTCCCTACCCACGTTTCAGATATGTATTTCAGTCACTGAGTCACATACGGAGTCATACTTAATAATAGAAATTTGCTCAGTCGGGGAGCGCTGGGACAAAGTCTTACTAAACTGGGGTGTGTGGGTCCAATGCATATCTACATAGGAGATGTGACAAAGAAACTATAGCTTGTAATTACTGAAGTAAATTCACTAGGTTGCTTTAACTCTTGCCATTTGTGCTAAAAAAAGAAAAATGTTTGGGAGGAGAGACTTAGAAGAGTGAATGCAAAATGGCTGCAGCTGGTTCCTGTGATATTACGGCTCTTACTACTCCTCTTGAAAAAAAAAAGTCTCACTTAAACAATTTTTGTTGTAATGAGAGCAACTCTTTCTTGGCAAGAGAGCAGCACTGAAATGAATTGAAACCCAGCATTGAAAGAGGTTTAGGCAAATTAGTCTGGGACAAACAGATGGCGCTGGCAATTACTGATTGATAAAACATTTAAAAAGCTTCAAGAGGGGTATTATCATTATCATTATGGAACATTATGGAAAACAGAACTGGTTTTGTGTTATGAACTACCGAATCGCTTTTCGGCCTTTTTGGAAACCACAACGATTCCATTCATGGGTAACTGTCCAGTATAATCACTATTATACAAGTTCTCTCAGTAGGTACAGCATATCAGGCAACTGTGTGTGATTATGGGCAGCATATGGGTACTTAAGACGATGCATAGTGCTGTGATAAACAGCAGGGCTGAAAAGTCTTCTCAAAAGTAAAAAAAAAAAAAAAATTAAAAATACTTTAAGCTCACATGGTGCTTGTAATTGAAAGGAATCATGGCTGGTCATTTTATTAGACAAAAATCTATCAACAAATCAAAGGATGTGTTGTGGAAACTCAATACAACAAAGCCAAAGTCCCCCAATGTAGGAATGTACCTGTTTAAATCGCGCATCATAAGGCTTTGGAAATCAGAGGACATCATGCGATTGAACGATGGCCGGGAGAAAAGTCTGTCCTTCGGTCGGTCTGGCTGGTGATTCGCTGGCATGTGGAGCTGAGGGTTCCTCAGGGCGACGCTGATGTCGTTCAGCAGCCGTGGCAGAGGCCCGAGTTTAAGAATTGCATCCTGCGGTGTGAAATGGTTTTGAGTCGAGGAATCCCCGGCTTTTAATGCACGCACAATATTCTGTGAAACATTCATTCATTCATGCATTCATGCAAACTGTATGGGAAATCTTGTTTGCAGTCATGGCTTCAGTTAAAAAAAGACACAGTGAAACACAAAGGTGCATTAAAACTCATCACAATTCACGGCACATATACCACACTATACAGACAACAATGAGTTGAAAAGAGCAGACAGGGAGTCAGCAGCTCAGCAGAGAGCTATCGACAGTGACTCATCGCTACAAAAACAAAGTAGCTATTGTATACAGGCAAAGAAAGGCACAAACAAACACATACATTACAAACAAAACTATTAATCATCAGTCTATCACAGTTTTAATGTTTGCTTACATTTGCCAAATCAATAAAATGTTTTCTTGTTTCACCGACCTTGCTGAGTTGGCCCATGACCTCCCACAGCAAACTGTGGAGCATCGACAGCTCTCTGCCGAGGTCGATGTAGCCCTCAAACCCCCCGACGTTTCCTCCCGTCTCCATGTTGGAGATCTCGTACAGGAACTGCTGCATGGAGCCCCATTCCATCTCCAAGAACTCATTCATGAAATACATGTATTCCTCCTTGGGGCCAAACCTGCAGTTTAGACGGACCATAATGGCAGGATGTGTGTGATTAAGTTTTGAAACGCTTGAAGTCGGTGAAATGTGTCTGATAACTGTTACATACTGTGAACTCACACAAGCAGTTGGACAGTGATTCATTTTATGTAATGGTTCTGCACCTTGTTAATTTTTTTTTTGCGTCGGCTTATATAATGACTATGAGCTTGAGTACATGCAGTCAACCTTAATACACAGTGGATAATTATAAATACTTCTGGCACATTTTCACAGCATTTCAGGGCACCAGGGCTATTAGGTGAGATGAAGCTTGTATTACTTTGTATTAAAAGAGTGCTTGTTCTGAGAGTTTTATCAAAAATTCTTAAAATGTAATATCCTACTTCAAGTTTGCAACCCTTAAACAACAACAAGCTCTTGATATCTTAAGTTCAGGTGCCCCTTTTAACTGGTGGCAAATTTTCTTTGAAATGCAGCCAGAGGAGAGTACAGAGTGACGGTATTAACGAATGTGTCACTGCTGAAATACTTCTGAAGTTCACTGTAGATGAGAAACAGCTCAGCTGAAATGTGTCCAATAATTTAATGTTGTATACCATGGCAGGCAAAATCGCAAGCCCCTTTCTCCATGATGTCAGTCGGTGACATGCAACCCACCTACCCAGAACGTCAACCTATGCAAATCTAAAAATGTACCGCGTCAAATAAATGTTATGTTCTGACTGGCGTGACAAGACGGAGGAAGTGCGGTGACTCACTTGCTGAAGCTGGCCAGGTTCTGGATCACCTTGGCAATGAGTGTGAGTGTGCGGGAGGTGCGCTCGGCGGGGTACTCCTGCGTTAGGTTGAAGAGGGAGGGGGACATGATGGCGGGGCACATGAAGCGGAGGAAGAAGGAGGAGCTGATGAGGCTGTCGGCAAGATCCTCCCTTCCACGTTCAGCACATCTGGCTCTCCACGAGGCAAAGACTTCCTTCAGCTCCCGGGGAAAGATGCTGAAACAACAATTTAATTTTACCAGCCCTCAACATGGTGAAGTGCAAAATAAAAATCCACTAGTTTATTCAGCAGGTTCAGGCCCAATCTATTTAAAATATGATAAGGGCATATGTACCACTTTTCCTTGCAAGCATTGTGCATAAACAACTCAATAGTTTTATTGTTCACATTGCCATGTTTAATTAGATTCTTTCTGCCTAAGTAACAAACCTCTGAAGAAGAAAGCATGCATATATCTGTCATGTCCAAAAATTAACTTTAATTAGAAAAAACAAATCTAAAATTGCATTATGTTAAATAATTCCTGATTAAAACCTACTTTTACTGTAAGGCAAATAAGCTATACTTTTCTGCAGAGTCCTACAGAGGCCAAACTGACCAAAGAGAGTTGATTATCTTGCAGAGCGCCAGCTCACAACACATGCGCAGATTGGCCTGATGGTCAGCCAGGACTGACGGTGGGATGCGCATGGGATCCACCTCACAGTTCTCCTCAGACTCGTATAAGGCTCGAATGAAGTCACCTGCAAGGCCATAACACTGTACTCAATAAACTGCATGCATTATAAAAATAGCTGCACTCTGAAGTGCCTTAAAAGCTTGAATCCAATACATGAGTGTACCAATATTTTAGCCCCTTGAGATTTACTTTGATGTAAAACTATATGCATATTTTCATCCCCTTAATAAAACATTTAAAAAAAAAATAAAAATTTAAAAAAAATCAAGTCACTTGCTAAGATAAAATCTGGTTCATGGCAGTAATGTTAAATTTGTCAGTGAGCTAAGAGGTGGATAAACAATAAAATAGGCAACTAAAGAAAATGTAACACAAGTAACTGCCATATTTAGCCACATTTTTATGCTCACTAAACAGAAAAAAATAAAATCTGTTACTTGAAGTTCACTCAGTAAACACTCTTGCCCTAAATGTATGGTAATGTATTACATTTGGAACTGATAGCAGTGCTCTTTGTGGTGCGATAGGTTAAGCAAGCCTTCAGATTAGCAGGGAACAGTAATTCAGCAGCTGTACTCTTTTTGTGCAGAGCAGGCAGGCCCGGACTTAGGAGAAGTAAAACATTTACCTGCACCAAGCGAAGCAGCAGTACAAAGATTTAGCAGCATTATCGAATGCACTTAAACGCACCACCATGTGACTGTGTTAGTGTGTGACTGGTGCGTGTCAGGAAACAGTTGAAATCATCTGATGAAATCATCTGATGAAATCATCCGATGCCACTTTAAACTATGCATGAGTTACACCGTCCCCCATTTGTTCACATAATTTGTTTTCATCATTGCATAATTCATTTCCCTCTCTTGTATCGTGATTAATACTGTGGCACAGAAAGTTAATATTTTATTACGACATACTTCCTGTTTGTTCTCATGATATCACAGCGCTCTGAGGCCTGTACGCAAGCGGAATGCATTGTTTGAATGTGTTACCACAATAATTGGTCACCATGGCAAGAAAACAGCATGTTCCCTAAATCTAGGTCAAATAGTCTCAACATGAAACAAAAACATTGCATTCATTTTTGTGAAATGAGGATGATTTCAACAGTTTCGACACAACAAGGATGCACCTTTCGGGGAAATGATGTCCACAGTGAAGCACAGATGAATTACCTAATTTCTTTGGGTTAATCTCAATCAGCTTTACCTATAGCATCTTTGAGGTATCTGTGACCTATCAATTTGAGGTACTCTTCCACAGCCTTGGTAGCGAGGGTGTTCTCCCGAAAGATCAAATGCTCACGGTCCATGAATCGATCCACCTCACACATTGCCATGTCAGATAGGAACTCCTGAGGAGAGATCACAGCTTCAGTTCAGAAAAACTCGCCAAAGCCTGCACCGTCCACACAAACCAGTCTTCACTGTGACATTTTACACGGGATAAATCAACAGGCTATGCGATGTTCAATCAAATCATGCAGACACTGATTCCTGTTGTGTCACATTTCTGCTGTTGCCTATCATCGGTTAGTTTTACCGCTTTGCTGCACAGGATTATAGGTAAAAAAAAAACAAAAAAACAACAACAATACAAAACATGCGACTGTTGCTTTTTGACACCCTTCCTCTCACCTTGGTTTTCCCTGTGCTTTGCAGGATGTGCACCAGGGCGAAAGCCACCTCCTCTTTGCTTTTGACACTCAGCAGCGGCTCCAGAACTGCACACAGTGTTCGGTAGTTATTGGTAATGTACTCAGCAAACTCCTTGTACAGCTCCATCGGGAGGATACTCATTGTCTGGTAGCGAGACTTGACACGAAGTGAGGCATTGATGACTTTGCCGCTTCCGACACCGCCGCTTTTGGCCAAAACGCTGGACTGTATCACCGGATACCACTGCTCCACAAACTGCCTGCCCGTGATGCTAGAGATGGGGATGCTAACTAGGCCAAGGTATGTGCTTTTTTCCTGGAGGAGAAATCACAGCAGGGTCACGACACAGCTTTTAAATCTGTGAGGGCTAAACAGTAAGAAAATAAGTCATGTAAGTTAATTCCTAATTTCTTCAATAAGTTCAATAGGAAAAGTCACACTTTTGTGCTCCCGGTGACTTTCTGCTCATTTTATTGTGCGAGTAAATGAATTTTTGAAGGATATTTTATTCTACAAAAAGCTGAAGGAGAATTCTGAAGGCTCATGTGTGCAATTCAAATAAAGGGCAAAATCCAATGCATGACATGAATTCCCTTTTACACCTTATTTACCTTACGTCTTTTTTTGTCAGTTTCTTTGTAGAGGTGCAAACGAAGGCTACGAATGGTAGGCAAATTGTTGAATTCGAAATGCTCTCCCCAGAAGACCGTGTCTGTGCGGGGCTTGCTGGTGGTGCGTGCATAGAGCATGTCATCCAGACACAGCTCACAATAGTAACGTTTCTTCGCGGGAAGGTCTCGGGCCTCAATGATCCACAACTTAAGCACATTGTCCACCCTTCTGCTGTTATCCTGAAAAAAGTCAGTGGAAGTTTGTTTTATTTTTTCTTTTATAGCCTTGAATTGCTTGGGTTAGGATTTTGAGATAAAATAGCAGTTCATCAAGTGTTCACAGTTCAGGCAAACAACATTCCTCTGTAAGTTTGAGTGAGTGAAGCATAAAAGTAACTCTTTATTCACCTTGTTAGGTTTGACAGCTCGCTGCAGATTTTCAATCCATTTGTCCCTCTCTGACGCCGAACGGCATGCAAAACATTTTGTCCCTGAACTGGTGGTCACCTGCAAACAAAAGAAACAAACAAAAAAAAATCAGTGAAATATTCCTTTAGCAAGCAGGTTACATTACTTCATCTATTCAATTTCAGCTTCATCTAAATTTCTCTAGATTTCTCTATACATCCACATATACTTTGTATTCTTTATTTAATAGGTAAATTACCAAATTTCTGATTTTTCTTTTTTTTTTTTTCCGGCAAAATTCATAGTCCACTTTAAATAGACATTCCTCTAACTGAAAGTATGCAAACATGATTTGAAGGAGTTCAAGCAGATAAAACCAAAAGTTATTCACAGGATACTTTGACCAAAATGCATAAGAGCCATCTCTAACCGAATGGAAAAAAACTGGATAGATCATTTTATAATTTTTTTATCAGTAAAACTCTGCAAAACTCAGCATATCTATATCCAAATATTCCTGTAAAGACCAATTCTGTAAAATCCTCTCCTGAAGCATGTGTGCATAAGTGTGTGCATTTCACAAGACAATTTTTTTTTCCATTGGATCAGAGATGCCTCGCGTTTTTGAAATATGAGTTTGACATGAAAGCTTGCGAGAAAAACTTTCATCGTCAGGGATTGAAGGCAGCCCACGGTGAGATCCTGACAGAAAAACTGTGCATTACAGGTGAAATATTCCTTTAAGTCCAAATAAAATTCTCATCAGTCTCACTTCACAGCTTAAGTCACCATGTCCTCCGTAAGGCCACCCGAAACCAATTTACCGGCATCACATGAATTTTCTAAGTGGTACCTTTCGCGTTTATAACAAGACATGATATGAAGGCCACTGAAGAAAAGAAACCCTCAATCTGATGAAAGAGAAATTTGGTTTCAGTGACAAGTAGTCGCTAAAATCCAAGGCTGCAGAAATGTACCGGAAATCCAGGAGGAGGAGTAGAGCGGCCAAAATCAGGGGGAACGGAGGAGATTAGAATATCTCTGTAAGTACACACCTCAAAGCAGTATTCTTGCCCTAAAATGCTGGAATGGACAGGCTTTATTATGGCATCTTCATCCAAAACTAGGTCCAAAGCTTCTGCAGCACTACTAGGAGAAAGTAAGGACTCGTGGGAGTGGGATTCTTTGAAGCTCTGCATCAGGCGCGTCCTGTGAGAGACATAAAAAAAAAAAAAATACAAGTTTCTTCTAGCATGCACTGAGGGTCTAAGGCTTGATAGGTTAGGTAGACTTCTTCTACAACTTCTCACTGTGTAACTTGTGCCTACTTCTGCTTTCTTGTGCTTATCTTTAATCAGTCTGCTCTGTCACTGATTGAGAAACATTATTTAAATAAATGAGCGTGAACATGAACTTGTTTATTTGCATTCATTACATTATTCAGCTATAGTTATATCTGCCTTTTGTCAAACAATCCAGAGAGATTTTCATAAAAATTAAAAGGATGTGTTGTTTGTGATCTGTTGTGATGCTTTAAATTTGGTCTCGTTCTTTGGTTCATGGAGATCTTGACTAAAGTCTAAAGTTCCTGTTGAATCAATGGGGCGAACGAGAACCCACTCAAAATATTGCAATGCACGACAGCCCTGTTAGGGAAATAGAAGAAAGCTGTGGAACAAAGACATGATGAGGAGGAATGTCAGGAAAAGCAGGTCAGTGGGTGAACTGGAAAAGTGTAGCAAGGAGGAAACTTGCCTAAATTACGGAGGCAAATTAAGTTAAGATTCATTATAGATGCAGGTGATGATGTGCTAGCATCTCCCCAAAGCTGCAGTCAATGAATGGGTGAGGAATCTGCCTGTTCTTTATGTTAAGGGTAACACTGGCAGCATAACTTAGTCCTGAAGTGTCTGGCAGCAGTGATCAAGAGCAAATGTTAGAAATTAGTTTGTTCTCTGATAACAAGGAAGAAACAGAGCTGAAATCCTATAATACAATTATTTTGCGCTTTGGTTTGCTGGGATTTTCTCAAATGTCTATGGAGAGAAAATGAATGTGGAATTTATTTCTGGGACCAGGGCTGCTAAAAAGGTGGGGCAGTGTATTGCCAGGGAGCTTACAGTTGGCAAAGACTGTCAAATAGCAGCAGATTTAGAGAAATGACTGATAATCCCTGAGGAAATGGTGAGCACTCATTTAGGAGCAGATTTAAGTTGTGGTCAGCTGTGCAGCAAAGTGTCGTGTGTGTGTGTGTGTGTGTGTGTGTGTGTGTGTGTTGCTCGCAGCGCCATGGGAGGATGCAGAACATGAGGCATATGAAAGAAAAATGTATACTGAGGTAAACAGCGGAGGCGGAGCTGCAGTGTTGGAGTGCACCATTTGGAATTTGGATGCCAAGGGTTTATAACAAATTCAACTTCAACACTACTAGCTGAGTTAGGCATGCGTGGGCAGAAATTAAAGCGAGCTGTAAAGGCGATGTCTGCGGCAGCACTGAGCAGAGAAGGCATGACTGACTGGGGCACACAGTCACAACAGAAAGGTCCCTCGGGTCTCACAGGGTAAAGAACATCTTGTGGTATATTCGATTTGGTTCGCAGGTGCATTGTTTAGTTAGTGCGTCACCCGTTTTAATACCTGACCTGATCTTCTGCACTGATCCGCCCTGGATGACGGTGCAAAGCATTTTAACATATCAAAAAACCCAAAATATCCTATCTTTTGTTAAAAGACATCCCACATCTCGGGGCCGTCCACACCCGGCCTGGAAATGTCCATAAAGCATCATCTCCTGTGGCTGTCGGAAAATGTGGTGTCAGCACAGCATCTCCACTCTCCGCCTCCTCCTCTCTGCTGCTTTGCATTTCTCATACGTGCATTGTGACTGGATTGTGCCCAGAATACACAGGAAATTTTATCACAATGCAAGTCAGACCCCGTCAGGATGCTTTCCCACTTTGCAAGCGGAATCTGTCATGGGAACATCTAGACCTCCGAGCTACTGCATCCCGGCACCATCAGACGAAAAAAAAAAAATCCCATTGTAATTGAAAATGCTCAAGTGCGACATCATTTTAAAAATCTTAAAATGAATACCAAATTAATAGATGTGACAGCTTTAAATTAGATTTCCTTTTGTACAGGGAAATTGTGAAAAAACTGAAGAAGACATCCTAATAGTGCAAATAATCCTCCCATCACAAATCATGTGGTTTACATTTTCAAAAAAAGAAAGAAGAATCAATCTGTTCAGCTACTACTGGAGAAACTGTTTATCAACACCACTGCCAATTTCACTCAGCTGAGTGTGTTCAGCTGCAGCCTGAAAGCCCCTTTTCCTTTGGTGATGCCTTTGCAGCACCATCTGCAAAGTCATCACCAAAGGCAAACCCCTCAGCCCAGCCAAGCGTTATTTTTGTCAAAGTGGCTGAGAAGCCCCAGCGAGGAGTGTCAGGTGAAGCAGCACTGCCGTCTTAAGATTCACCCACAAGAGGAGCTCAAATTCTAGAAAGCGATCTGTTTCTGCCACGGGAGTGGTACTCGACTGCAGCTAAGAGGCAACCTGGAAGCCAGGTAGTGATGCTGGCGAGACTCTGGCTGCAGCAAGACGAGACGTGAAAGCAGCAGTAGAGCCGAGCTGAGAGGCAGCCATGAGAAACACTGGGAATAAACCAGACTCAGCCGGCACATTAAAGAGCAACTGAACCCCAAAGCCAAATCTGTGTGAAGCCTGCCCTCTACTGGTGAAAAGTAGAGTGGCCTCATCTTTGGTGGCAGGTGATGTCACCACCTCTTGTACTGCCATCAGCTTTTCTTATGTTCAATCATTATTATTAGATTATTATTAACTGTTAGTGTACTTTTAGGATTATATTGTCCTGTGTTGGTATTTTATGGTAGCCTAGGTTTTCAGCTTTTAATGCAATGCTCACAGATTTCAGCTCTCTTGTGCCAACTGCGATGAATATAATGACCTCCAGCTTCAATAAATCTTCAAAATTTACTCAATGAACACTGACATGTTGCCTAAGCAAAACAAATTTGGATTGATTGGTGACAGTGTGTGTGTCCCAAGCTTAAAGTGCCTTACTATCTGAGTACAAATAGGCTTTTATGTTGTTATTTCTAAATAAACAGTCAAATGCACACAACGTCTTTTTTTCAGATAGACAGTGTATGGACTATTAATAAAGGTCTCTTACCTCTCTTGGTCTGCACTTCGAAATCGAGGTAAAATCATTTGTCGGAAGCTGCTCGTCCGGTCCAATTTTGGCTGACTTTTGGCCCTTTTGATGGAACCCTTCAACCTTCGATTGAGAAAACTCTAGAAATTTTAACAATAACAAAAAAATCATTAGTACATTGGAGCAAAGTGGAGACATTCATGTTGCTCAGCCACAGGAGGAACAGATCCATAATTTACTAAAAAGCAACATCAGAATGTGTGCTTTTGAGACATGAATTTCAGAATTAACAAACAAGATTTTTTTTTCTTTTTTTCCCCAATTCTGAGGCACCACTAATAACTTTTTTCTTCACAGGAAGATCAATTAAGTGCTGTGGGGCACTTTTGAAGGCAGTTGTAAGTGGGGGGTACATTACCCATTCAAGATTTACTCTACTCACTGGCTGTCTGAAGGGCTGCGGGGTGGCGTTGGGAGGGGTTTCCATGCTTGACTGTCTTGCAGAGGCAAAACCTGCCCTGCGAGCACGGTCTAGGAGAAAGGAAGAGCAACAAAGAGAGAGGAAAAAAGGATTAATGCATAGGAACTGGAGATGAGAATAGCAATGTTTATATATCAGCGTACCAGTATATACCATTATAAATTGGATGAGAAGACGGGATCAATTTCACCAGCTTTTTGGGACTCTGGCCTACTGGTCAGCTAAACAAGTATACAGACTGGTACCACGACTCCATGACTCCAGTATAGATAGTTGTGCTCATGCCAAGAAAAAGTACGCAACTATCATCATGTAAAATATGAAAATAAACCTTTTAGTAATCCAAAGTTGCTACTGGTTTGTATTCAACAGTCTCTGGTGCCTGATTCCTGATAACAAAATTTCGACAGCACGAGAAAACGTACTCTCACACTTTAAGGTTCATTCAGAGCTGTATTCTGTGTGAGTCAGGGCCAGACAATCGCTGATTAACATGGAGAGATTACTCGCTGCATTGTGAGCCCTCCCTCACAAAAACCACATGTGAATTCATTTGACAGAGTGTGATATTTTCCCATTGCTCATGTGAAAAGTTTGTTTTTTCGCCTGCAAATTGGCTTTTTGTGTCACGTTTTTACATGTGATATTCATTAGTATATCATTACATGGTAGGTAAAATTATGAAAAAAAAATAATAATAAAACACCCATGAATTTAAAATTTCATACGTGAAGTGAAAACCAAATGACAAAATGACAAATGACTTTTGTATGAAGGCTAGTCCTCTCCTCCCAGTCACTCTCCATTCTGTGCTAGCCACTGAAACAGCAATTAAATGATACAAATGATTTTTTAAAAAAATCTTTAAAAATGTATTCTTCCATCAACCATTAGTAAATGACAAGAAACCAGGAACACCACATAAAAAAGGTTGATCTGCACAGAGGGAAAAGCAGCTACCCAGGCAAGTCATATGAGAACTGGCAAGGTCGTGTTAATTTTAAAAAGAGGTCTGACAGTCATGTGCGATTCCAAAAACACCCATTAACTACTGATAATATAGTGCCTTATATTATAATAACTTGTGTAAAAAGGAATAAACATTTCCTTTAAAATGTAGTTTCAAATAAATTATATTATTAGATCAACTGGTGATTATTATTTCAAAAGGAGTATAACATCATTTTAAACAATCATATAAAAATAGTAATAATGATAATGATACTGATGTGGTGTTAATGCATTATGCAATAACCTATTACATAAATATACCTCATTACATTTTCAAGGACATTAGGAGGGACATTTACATTACATCTTGACAAGATATTATATAATCTTGTCTGGAACGCAGGCGTTTGGTCACAAAAAAAAAAAAAAAAAAAAAAAATCAAGAAGGGGAACAGTCTTGTCAATCATGACAACACATGCCAAACAGCCAAACAGCATCAGCAATGAGAAGCGGTGGCTGGGAGCTGAGGCTCATCAGCAGTGGTAGAAATGCGACAAGAAATTTGAAAAAAAAAAAAAAATACAAACAAACAAACAAAATATATATATATATATAGCCCTAAGAGTTACAGAAGCACTGAATCAACAGCAGTGATACACAGTCTGAGCAAAGCTGCATCTTGTCAGCCTCACAAAGTTGGTATTTATGGTAGGGCTGCCATTCAAAACCGCCTTTTATCCAAGGCCAATGCACCAGGATGCATCACCTCGTGTAAGGAGAGCAAACCTAGAGTCATGAGTAATGGAAAGAATATGCTCTAATAATGAATCATCTTTCGCCTTTTTTTCCCTACACGAAACCATGACAGGACGCTGCTTGGAGAAATCCAAAGATACCATCGATCCAGTGTCTGGTGCAAAACTCTTAAACCCGGTGGAGTATCTGTAACGGTACGGCAGCCATCTGCTGAGATTCATTAGGCCTGCTGACTGCTGTGGATGGCCGTGTAGCAGTCAAGGCATGTAATGCATGACAAGACAAGACCAGGATCACCGTAGGATGCAAACTCAGTTCCCTCATGATGTAACCATATTGCAAGATGATAATGCAGCCTTACACCCTGCTACGGAAATTCAAGAGGAAGTTTTATTAAAAACAGAATGGAGTCAAACACCTTCCATGGCCGGCTCCGTCACCGCCTCGAAATCCCACTACACACAGCTCACGACTGGTATGACACAATTACAAGGAGGGGCCGAAGCTGTGCTGAAGGCAAGGGGTGTTCCATAAATAGCAGGCTACTTGAGGCCAAACATGATTTTCCAGCCTATGCTGTAAAATAAAGTTGCAGTGCTAGTTTTTTTTTTTTTTTTTTTTTTTTTGCTTTGGGTCTACAAAGGTGTGTTCATATTTTGCTACCCTCCTTAGGAAGCTCAGGTAATCATCATCTCTTATCATGCATGTGTATCTTTGCAGGTATGACACAAAACTAGCCTGATTCACCCACAGGATTGTCCTCAAAAGCTACGTTACTGGTTGTACTCCAGCCTCCATTTTTGACGTCACTCTGCTTTTTTTGGGGTTGTGGTTGATCTGTTGGAGCAATTCTTGTAAATTACCCATTAATCACTGGAGCTGTTTTCTCCCTTTGCAACACAGAAAATCAAGACACTCTGTCATCCCATGATTTCCTCGCTCCCAAAGCCTGTAAATAGGCTACATTCCAGGTTCTATTCTGAATCCCGGCTAATTGTTTGGTATCCATGGAAACAACTCCAAGGGCTTCTACTTGAACTGTAGAAGATATTGGCACACAACTGCACAATAAAGATGATGAAAAACACTAGCAGGCCTGACACTGTAGTGCAGCGTTTCTAGAAAAACACACGGCTATTCTTCAAGTGCGTTTAACACACCGGGTCCACTGATTGGCCACAGGGGGGGATCATCACTGACCGAGGGCTATTTTTTTTTGGCTTCTTAACCCCAAGTGGCATAAAAATTGTATCGTTTAAAACCTCTGTAAATCTGCTGCCACCTGAACAGCCACCTGTAATATGCGGTGCTTACAGTAAGGTGAACGTGACATGTTAGAACACATGGATATGCACACATGGGCTATTCTGAATGTAAATTGCTGTCAGGATGGAGTGTGTGGGTGGCAACAGCCTCTAGCTAACTGTGATACAGAGGGAGAGAAAGACAGAGAGAGGAAGACTGTGAGTGGGTGTTGGAGAAATATACTCAACCTTTAGCATATATCCCTCTATTAATACACATTTAGAAACTTGATTTTCCTTTCCTTGAGAATTTGCATAAAATTCTACCCTTTTCACAAGATGGATGTGTTTTTTTTTTTTTTTTTCTAAAATAGGTTTAAGGCACAAAACAGCAGCATAAAGTGCATTGGTGTTAAGTATGTTATCAAAAGATTGTACGCGTCATCTTTGAAATTGAGGGATCGCCATGTTCAGTGAAACACAGCCCGTACATCTCTTCTGAATGTCTATTAAATGACACAGAATGAGTTAAACTGTCAAAAGATGCGCATGATGGAAGCTGATCCAATCGCCATTAGTCATGGCATCCATTCAACACCAAGCGGGACAATCACAGCCAAGGCTCTTAAACATGATCTTCGTGCAAGTCATGTCTGCTGTGCGGTTTGAAAAAATTTCCTTCACACGCACCTCGTCGCAAAATCCGCAGTGGACGAAACCTCACACATATTACAAAACTGTTAAGAGCCCCGTATACATTTTGATTTGGTGGTGGAAGCGATTTAGAGTTGGAGTTTTTAAATTTGTACTCCCAAGTGGAGTCATGTGGAGGGCACTTACTCCATGTAGTGTCATTAAATACAACTCAGTCAAACTATTAACAAAAAATAGCATGGCCCAAATTCCCACAGGGAGCACTGCTGTGAAAATATAGATCCCAGTGTAGTGAGCTGGTTAGGATGGTGCAATGAATAGATTTTTACTATATCAAACGAACCACAAAAAAAAAAAAAAAAAAAATTCATTACTTTAGCCCAAGGCAAAATAGCATCACTGGTGAAACTTCCATTTAGCATTACTGATAATAAAAAAACCCTCGATGCAACTTTTTCCAGAAAAAAAAAGTATTCCATTTAACAGAAAAAAGTGTTACAGTATGACTATTCAGCAGCACAGGAACTGCAGGGGAGGTAGTCTGTATTATTTTTGTTGAAGGAAGAGTGTTTTCCACATCCTTATTTATTGGATGGCCGTCATAGTAATAATTATAGTTTCTGACACAGTTTCAAGTCATTTAGTCACATTTTTGAGTCCCATTTAGGAAGATGAGGGCAACATACCACATTATTTATATACACTGACATTCAGGGAGAGCAATGTGGTCCCAAGGAGGACTGAGTAAGATTCATTTTTTCCATGCCTCTGTCTAAAAAGGTCATCTAAGGGGGATACATAGGAGAGATGTGGTTATATTTAGACTGCAGGTTTTCACTGACAAAAAGCAGCAGCTAACAGTTCAGAGAGGAACATGCAGAGTTAGAGAGGGTTAAGGTGGGATGGCTATCAGGAGGTCACTCTACAGTAGTGTATGGAACAGAAGGTAATTACATTTTTAACATTTTATTGTTCCATATTCATCACTGCATTGTCTCAGAACAGTACATATCTACAAATCGCTGTCACAAATGCCCATGCCATAAATTAAATGTGTCAATCTCCAAAAATACACCGGGTCAAAGACGGTTTATCCGCTTGCCATAAACACAATCATCTGCACAACTGTTCACAAACGTCCACAAACTGTGATAAAATGTCGAGGGAATAGACTGCATTACTCCGCAGCGAACAGCCCTTCTGAAAGTGGCATAAATGAGGCAGTAAAACCTTGAGTGTCTCTGCCAAACCGGGAGCATCGCCCCAGGGCGGTTGACACAACATTTAGGTGTGATGGTGATTTAAATGCACAACAGAATTATGGCTACAAAACACACACAGATACACACTGCTACCGATCAGACTGAGAGTCAGCTCTGTGATGAAATGGATATGCGTCCCTGTCCACTAAATACCAGCTGCTCTCCAGCGCTGAAGTGTATAAACATCTTGGTTAACAATAAAAATTTTACAGTAAAACTCTTTGTTGCTTAAGCTTGTTCACATATTTAAACTAGCTCCTTTAAATGCACACAAATAAAAAGCTATACACAATAAAACATAACATTTGTAGCACTTACGAAGGCTTCAAATAAAGAGAGCACTTCAAATATGAATACTTTGAGGCTATATACGTTGCACATAAACATATATAGATAAGAGTACTTATGGAAAAGTGAAACTGCTGGGTACATTCAGGGCCTCTGTCGCATGATGTTTAGGAACTGCACTGTAATCAATTAAATGTGAGATGTGTAAGCAGTAGTACATGTAGTTTTGTAAGTGGAGGGGTCGAGGATGCGGAGGCGGCAGGGGCAGTGTGGGTGTGAGGGAGCCACGGGAGGAACAGGAGGATGGAGAAAGGAAGGAACATGAAAACTGAAAACAAACAGAAAGAGAAAATATTTCTGGAGGAGCAGAAACACAAAATGGAGCAAAAGTGATTCTGCAACATGTACAACCAGCAGGATCCACTTCAACTAGGCCAATCCGGTTGAGAACAGATTTCAGATCCTGATAAGTGCTATTATAAATGTTTCAGAGAAAAGCATAAGACCAGTAACCCCAATAAACATTTCAAACTTTCTCTCTGTCGTGTGCTCTTTACCTGTCTCGACTCTCTCCTGCTGTCCTGCATGTCCCTCTGCCTGGAGGCTGGCCTCGTTACCATGGGAACATGGCCCAAGCTTGTGCACAGCTCGCCATCAATTTACCTCCATTTTTACTAATGTATTTACAAACATTAATGCCGGGCTTATAAATGTGCCGACCCACAGAAAATGAAATTAAATAGTGCAAATGCAAGCAGTTGTAAGCACAAAACAGCTTGTTCCATTTGGCATAAACCTCATATCGAACCACAAGAGGTTATGACATTTTCCCCCTGTAGTTCAAAATGCAGATATTTTGAACCGAGAATTACTGAACTGCTTCTTTCTAAGCCTCTCAAAACATTTAGGTCAAAACATTTGAACTGAAACATACCATTACGGTTACACTTTGAACTAACTTAACAGCAAAATCATTTATCTTCCTTTACCTGGAGGGACTAGATATTTGTGCTTTCAACCTGGGGAAGTGAAGACAGCATAGTTAAGAGGAAGAACATATCAAAGACAGAAAGCAAAGCAAATGATGCAATCAAACCTGGAGAACATGTAAATAAAACTCTCTCTTGTCTTGCTTTGATTCCTCCCTTCTCTCCTTTATTTCTCCTCACTTCCATGTCCCGTGCTGTCATCGGCTTCCAAATATTTCCCCCAAACCATCCTATTTCCCGTCTCTGGCCCGCTCATTAAACAGATGTTGCCAACCTTTCCATTATTTGGATCAGCCAATAAAGACGCCGCCATCTCACCGCAAATACAAACTTCATTCTAATTTGTATTTCACAGCCAACAGGTCCACTCTGTCAGACACTCCTTCCTTCCTTCCACAAAGCAACAAGGCAAACTTCAAGTGTCGTTGGGGATGTTTTGGGATGTATTAACATTCACAGTACAAATGCTGTGTGGCCAAATGCCTCCCTGACCACCAATGACGGTGTTTTGAGTGGTTGAATGTGTATGGATTGAACTGTACTGAAAGGTGTGCTTGTGTCTACTTGTGAGCGAATCAGCCGACATGAATGTTACAACAAAGTGTGAGCAGGGTGTACCAGACTATGGGAGAAAAGGGAAAAACAGACACTGGAAAGTCTGACTGGCTGAGTGGTGCTAATGGGCATCAAGAGAGAAGAGTCAAAGGGAACATAAATATGCAACAGATACATGTACACTTCATTGGAAGAGGGAGACCTACAGGAAACAGCGTGTCGGGGCTCAGGTGCAGTTGAGGTTGGTGAAAAAGAAAGGCAGAGTTAAGGAGCCAGTGCTGGCTGACGGATGAGCTGAGAAAACTGAAGCGGAGAACAGCGGTGGCCATGGTATGAAAAGGTTAAGACGAAAAAGAGTATGATGAGAGGAGTAAAGGCAACACTGAAAGAGGAAAAACAGACCACAGCTGAAATTATCAGAGGAATATGACATTCTGTAATAGTTGGCTGTTAAAGTGCGTTGAGTCAGAGAGAAAGAGAGTCTGAAGATGGGGAGGAATTACCATGAGGGTAAAACTATCAGGTGTTTTCTCAGTTGGACACTTAGGCTCCTGAACAAAAAAAAAATGAGAATGGGATAGATATTGATGGCCCGAGGCAAAAAGAAAACAATTGGCGGAGATTGCAGGAGGGGCGCTTGCTGACACGGGTCCCTTCTTTTTTGAAGAGGACATTCAAATGGTTTAACAAAATCCTTTTTGTATTTGGCAGCAAGAGAAAAGCACTTGTCCGTGCATTGTGCTGGAAATGGGTGCTAAGCGGCAGAACTATGACAACGACTTGGTGTTGGAGTAGAATCAGCTCTTCGCCGGCTGTTGAGGTACCATATGTGAGGTTGAGTGGCATGGAGGCCAGATTCTCAACAATTCATGACTGAACCAGAAAATGTTCCGGTTTATCAGTGAACCAGAACGTTCCTACCAAGCCGATGGCTCGAGCCTTTGTCTTTTTTTCCTCTGTTTTAAACTCTGATAAATTAATAAATTCCATAAAGAAAGGTATGAGATGTCAGGCATTACACTTGGAGGCTGAGAAAGGCATGTGAGAACGAGTGTGGCTCAGCTTGTCCTATCACGTATGCAGACATTTCATCAACTGAAGCGCTTCTATCTTAACTGCTTTTTAATTGCTAATTGCAAGGAAGAGTAAATGTCATTTTCTATACACTGATGGCTGCTGTTTCAATGTTTTAATTTAAGCTTTGTATTTAATTTGAGGCTTGGGGTTAGTAAAAAATACTTTGCACTGAAGTTACTGTACATTGCAATGGTTTTACTTTGCTATGCGTGACAAGAAAACTCACATACATCGATAATATGCTTCTGGTATGAAAACATTATTAAATCAAAGACAAAATGTTCTACAGTGTTGCAGCTTCAGCAAGATTTTTGCAACCAAAATTTTCAGCAGTGGAAAAAAATAATCCACAGCTAAAACCCCAGTGGTCTTAATAATGTATGCAGTCAAACACACTTTCTGGAAAGTGGACAAAAGAAACAGACACAGTCCAGCTTATAAACCACAGAAGATGCCATGAGGCGTCACAGACTACTCGTACTATGAGCTAAAAAGCAGTACCTGCACATTTAGAGCCCGCAGTGTTTGAACTATGCAACAATGGAACAGGTGCTTGAATATGGCAGCCTCCTCTCATATCGTCCCTACATGATCAAGTGTCCAAACACCAACATCTGCTTTTTGCCAGCTCACACAGACGACGACTGCCACAGCAAACAAAATGAAAATTACTTCATGAGCCAGTTTACACAAGCTAAATGGGATTTGTTCTTTCACATATTCCTCACACACACACACACACACACACACACACACACACACACACACACACACACACACACACACACATGCACATACACACACACACACACACACACACACATATACACACGTCCCTCATCATGGGGTGAGTCCAGCAAAACTGAGCCACTTTTTTGGAAAATGCACCACAATCCTGTGGCAGCAAATATTCACTCACATCAGCTCTTTCCAGTTCCAGTCTGGTTGTAAAATGCTACACGGCTTCCATTTGTGTGTCTCCTTAGAATAAATTGATTATTGTTGTCACTGTACACACAGTCATGCACGACAATGCCGCCCTTTTATCACACATTTGGTTATTTCGGATTTTGTGTGCCGTGCCTGGAAAAGTGTGACACTAACAGAAAGAGTCTTTTGGACAAAAGGCCATAGCAGAGCAGAACTATTTGCAGGTCCACAAAAATAATTTGACTACAACACAGCTATGTTTTTACGCAAGCTATTTAAGTAATTCTATTTATTTACAAATGAACCATAAATTTTCAAACAGCTAATGAATGCATTCTTTTTTTTTAACTATGTTCATGCACGTTTACAAATTTACTGTGGAAAATGTCAAAGAGATCAAGTGCCTACTGTTGTGGCATTACTGCATAAGAATTCTTAGAAAAATGTCATTAAACCAAAGGCGGCACAGACACTAGACTTAAGTGAAATCAGCTAATTAGCTCTAAGTCAGTCGTTTACATATCCCAGCTCCCAGAGCCTCCCTGTAGTCTGTGCAGGTGGCCCACATGCAACAAGCAGACAGCTAATGAGCGAGCTACAGGTATCATTGACAAGTCTCTTCAACTGCTCAGTAGCTGCCCGTCAATCATCCAACAAGCCCTTGCATCGACTTTCCCTGGAGGGGGCAGCAGCCCTGCAGGACATCAGAGTAAATGGACTGAAATAATTTATGACAATAATGCTCCAGTCAATCAGCCTCCATGCTTTAGCGTGTTGTGCTCACTTCACACCTGAATGCTACATTATCCAAGCTGAACACACTAATGGATTTGCTCAAACAAGGGGCAACGCCAACAATTTGACTGTCATCCATAAATACCCAAACTGTAAGTAGATGGCAATAAAAATATAGTATTATCTGTTAAATACATGGCTATGTTTGTAAATCAGTTTGGGTTGTGTAATAATGTTAGCTCTCTGTGCTAATGTGGTATGTGGAAGGTTTTGGCTGGCGAACACTGCCTATTGATTGCTAGGCAACTCAACCTTTTGCATTACACAACTGAGCTGAATTGCAAGCATAGCTGCAAATGTGACAGAGTATGAGTGTGTGCCTGTGAGAAAGTGAGAAAATGCTCCATCTTCAAAAATGCTTTCCCCTCAAGGGTCTGACTGTAGTTCCTGCCTGTAAGTCACCTCATCACGCAGGGCAACAGGGCGGACAGCCAGCCACTTTTAGCTGTGGCTCATGTTGCTTGTGCACCAACTCCCCATCATAGCCTCTAATTACCTCAGTTAAGTAACACATATGGAAATTAATACAAAAAAATTCTCAACATTTTTGGGGGGATAAATACCTTCACAGATCTGTTTCATAGACACAGAGAATGGCATAAACGCTGAGCAGATGACAAGCGCCTCTTAAAAATAAAGTAAGATAAAACGTCTTGGAACTCAATGTACAGAAAGCAAAGCGAGCCTTAAATGTCCTACTTCTGCTGATGTTCCAATTTTGCTGAACCCACCACATGCACACCAGAGCTGCCTGCGGTGACTTGTAAGACACTGGACCCCAAAGTGTGAAAGCTTACAAGGACATGCAAGAAAAAAAAGATAGAGAGACAGAGAGAGAGAGAGAGAGAGAGCTTGGCCACTTGAGCAGTGTTGGTGAGCCTCACAGATGCAGTCACCTGCAGAGATGGAACAGACGTGCCTGTGGGAGCCAACAGCAATCAGGTCATAAAGTGACCAGCCAGTCTTTCTACCTCTATTGTCAGCCTCTCAAGGCCAACACACCACCAGTGTTGGGTGAGTATCACACTACGGGATGGGCCAGAAGGATAAAAAATTGTGCAAGTTTTGGAGTCCGCCATCTTTAGGCACCTGACACCTCCCTTTGCCTATGCTGTGCAGCTGTGTGTAACACTTACCCAAAGACACTGAGCTTCCTGCTGGGTCCAGAAAGCTTGGCAATTTGGTTACATTTGGGGTTGCAGGGCGGTTACTGTATGACCGATTGCCAGGGCACTTGGGAAGGGCTTGAGGTTCCAGGGTTACTTGCTTTGTGGGATAACACTAGGCTAAAAATAAAATCAGTCTTCGCAGACCTGAGACTTGGGTTCCAAGGCCAATGTTGTCTTCTTTGAAAGACGGCTGTGTCCTACTCATTAGGCCAATTTGTGATGTGTTCAAAGTGGGCACCTCCTCTCATGCCTGACCTACACTGCAATGTGTCCATACATGCCTTTGTCAAACGAATAGGCTTTTCAGGAAAATAGCAAGATGACTGTCACATTGGGATCCCTTCAAACTTCAGCTCAGTCCATCACTGATGCCAAAACTCGCCTAACAGCAGCGGCTGTGTTGTGCAGCTCTGCAGCTCCCCCGTGCCTCTCCTCCCTCTCTTCTTCCTCTGCTCCTTTTGCTCCAACTCTATTGCAATCCAGGAACTGATGTGCGATCCCAATGCAGTTTCCTCGGTAACATAGAGAATCTGATTTGAGGACGATTTTTGTCATCTTGTTTGAGGGCTTCGGGGCGCATGTGACTTCAAATAGTCGTGCGTCGTTTTATTATCTTTGAATAATCGCAGCTGCTGACAATTCGTGGTTTAATGCATCAACGGAGCCAATTAGTTGATCATTTGTCAATTAAATTTACATTCACTATATTCTACAGTGGATAAAAACACAACACCTGATCATGTAGGATTAAAACAGTTGCGCGCTGCACATTTATCATGCCCATTATAGATTGAATAAAATAATTCAAAAGGTGTTGCCTATAGGCGATGCCAACTCTGAACAGTAAAGCCTACTGTACAATGCACGCACTGAGACCATACAACAGTAGCCATCAAGATTAACATCCCAGTGGTTTTTTTAGAGCCAGTTGCCTTCAGATCCCGAGGACGCACAGCAAGACAATCGCATTATATTCTGATTCGTGCAAATTGTACGTGCACCGTATTTCTAGCTGGGCTAATTTAATCTTAGAAAGCGCCTGTAGTTCATCCTGCCTGGCAGAGCGGAATTCCCATAATCCAAATTCATAACGGGAGGTTGAGTCCGGCTCCGAATCGATGTTGTCCTTTGCGCTCCCGCAGCCCGTCACGCCTAATTTTGATGCTCTTAATTGGTTAATGACGGCGTCGCGAGCGAGGTGCCGCTCGGTAATCGGAGAAGTCTCTCCCTGGAGGGCGGAGATAGTGCGCAAGATAGACAGAAACAGAAACCACCGCCTCCAAACCCTGCGAGTCCAGCCTTCTCAGCGCCACATCTCTGGAGTTTGTTACACCCTAAAATAAAACAACATGATTACGACCGGCCGCCCACTGCGGCGCGCTATTCTGATGGAAATGAGGTCGGAGAAAATAATAAAGTTCACGTTAAGTTACTTTGAAGCATTTCGTGTGTGGAGCGAGCCTCAGAATAAGCTACTCCAGCACAGTGGATAATCATATTCATGTCTGCACACTTGAGTGAAGTTTTCCCTTCTGCTCTGATTTGTATAGTAAATAAGAGACAATTAAAGGCTTTTTGCAATCTATAAGCAAACAACACTGCACACAGGAGTGCAGCCTGTGGAGCAGAGATGCAGGACAGAGGCAAGTTGCTGTGACAGCTTATTTTGTGTGAAATGGTCTTTGATACCACAGCTGTCATAGTACAAGTCTCCTAAGTGATTTGCACATTTAATTCAATCGCAATCAGCCACTGGAACATTGCATAGTGTTCACAGTGTTGTGATTTCATGCGTTTAACAGAAAACTAGCTCGTATTCAAGAGAAAGCAATACTGAGGATGACTCATTAGGGATTTTATTAGCCTGTGAGCTGGTTATCTATAAGGTATCAGCATCATAACAGTCATTCAAACATAGCTGTGCACAGGAGTGCATGAGTGTGGGGGCGACAGCAATTGTTCTGATTTTGGTCCAGAGAATTTTTATTTTGATACCTGCTATGTAATCATGTTACATAAATGTGTACTGCTAATTGTTTACTCTAAAATGTGTCATAGACCATTTCATAAGCATATAGAGAGTGCATTATATAAATCCCCCATAAAGGAATTAGGAATTTTCATGTCTCCCTCTTCCAGAAACATGATGACTTGTGCATCTTAAATGGTAAAACAGAAGAGTGAGATATGACTAATGATAACCTTTTTCCTTGTTGGGGAAAAAAATCCTCTTACTGTATACATAAAGATTCAAACTGTAAAAAGCGCAGCGACAAAGTAATAACCCCTCCACAGAAAAACAGAAAATGGATTGACATTTCTTTTTTTTCCCCAGTAGCATTTATAGACAGACCACTTGACATGACTCATCTTTACACTTGAATATAATTTGGTGTTGCTGCCACATCAGGATACATTACATATCAGGTTCAGAAACACTGATCAATTTCTTTTATGCATTGCTGTTTCCTGGACTAATCTGGACTCACTAATCAGGCAATATTGGGAGTGTGGGTCCAGCCCTGCTGGACAAACATACACTGAAGGATGGAGATGAAGAGAAAAAGAAGGAAACAGTGATAGTTTGAAAAAACAATTGGGAAAAAAAGGATGCCTTTGACTAGTTTGCAGCAAAAAATCCAAAATGTTGCGTATGAAAGCCTCAGTTTGGACACTTGACAACACATGAAGTTCTTATGTTGTAGAAAAAAAAACATCCCCAACAGATATAAGCCCACACACAGGAAACAAAAATATAACCCCGGAAATGAAACACCCACATGCTCTTATTCCCTACCCACTTTGCTCACTCACATAAACATGCACATGCACACGCACGCACACACGCCCATCTCCATGGAAACTGATAAAAGAATAGATGGATGGCTAAAAGAAGAGATTGACAAAGCATATACAAGAAATCTTGAAAGCAGAATTCCTTGTATGGTCAGCAAGATACAAATTTATGCAAAAAAATAAAAGCCCACGAGGAGCCTAAGAGATCTAAACGCACCAGCTGCCTGCCACAGAGCACCAAGAAAATGCAAAATAGACAATAAATTCAAAAATGCATAACCAAGAAAATGTGATACCCATGCAAAATTTTGGGAGTCTATCAACACACTCTCAGAGGCATCAGAAAATGCCCTCAACAAAATTCCAACTGTGGCTTAAAATTTAACTTTTTGCAGTCGGCTGCTTTTTTTTTTTCATTTTCTTTTTCTTTTTTCTTTTTCTTTTGGATAAATCATAGGCTACTTACATATCTGATTTGAGTTTTGTTTCAGATGCATGAGTGTCATGCAGTGATGCAAATGCAGGAGGAGAGAAAGAAAACTGAACAGACAGCTTCAAGTAAATGTAGAGGGATGAAAGTTACACGCATGATGCAGATAGCAGAACAGAACAGAGAGGGTGGGCAACAGAAGAGGGGAGAGGACAAGGAAAGGAGTACAGCACAGAGTACACCACCTACACTCGTCTCCATGGCAACTACCACACTAGAACGAGTGATAATGCGGTCCCCTCTCTCTCTCTCTCTCTCTCTCTCTCTCTCTCTCTCTCTCTCTCCTGAAAATTGTTCAGTAGGTACCATATGCACTGTGCAGTATGTGGGAGACAAAGCTAATGCTGTTTGTTGCTGCAGATATTATCAAAAAAAAAAGTCTTTTAGAAGCATTAAATATCAGCTGTTGCAGATTGGTACAAACTGACTGCATGTTACATCCATCAATCGGTTCGAGAGACACTGGTTTAGCCTGTCACTGAGTTCATGGTGATCACTGTGAAGTGCTAAAAATGATATTTTGAATTGTTACTTTTTTTTTTTTTTTTTTTTTTTCACCAAAGCAGTTGCCACATTGTGTGGGTAGCAGTCACTTTCCAAGAACAAGAAGTAAGGCTGTTATAGGAATGAAAGACATGATTATTAATAAATAAAATCCCTTTCTTAGATTCTGATATTGGTGAACATATAGTGGCACCAAATAAAAATTAAAGATTTATCCCTACTCTTTCCAGCAAAAAGTGGTCACAACTCAGGAAAGGATATTGATACCAACCAGTCTGATGAATGGAAAATGTGACAATACAGTGCCAAGATGTGTCAGCTTAGTGCACAGGCCTGCAAAATGGTATGATATTGTTCAGAAATATATTTGTTATACTATTTTCTTTTGTCCGTTTTCCATGTGCCTCTTATCCTCCTATGACCTGTCATTTTGTTTCCTGAAAAGTGGTTGGTTTACACTTAACACCTGGCTGCAGCTGATAATATTTTAATGTCATTGTTGGTGGTGGTAATATGTTTGCTTTTTACCAGGGTTGAATAAAAAATAACTGTGGAATTTGGACCTGCATCCTGTCAACAGTACAATAAGGTATGCAGATGTTTTATTAAAAAGAATCGTTCAATTGTTTAGTATTTAGTGATGAACTGGGTGAATTATTCTGCATCTCATCAACTTAAGAGCCTGTGATAAAGCAGGGAGGGTATAATGCTGCTTTCAGGTGTCCCTTGTAAGCTCAGACTTCATAAATAAGACTCAGGTACATTCACATCCTTTTGTTTGACAATGAGCACAAAATGGCTTCTGTGGCAAAAAGTAGCTTTTTGGTGGCTGTTGTTTTTAGTTAATAAATCAAGCAGCACAGAGATACTTTGTGGTGTAGCAGCAGCAGAGGGAAATGCAATTAAAAGAACACAAAGACAGAAAGAGCTCGGCCCATAATTACAATATTTCTGGCAGTACTTGAAAGCAGCACAGTATTATGCTCGCTGCATTGATGTTCATTCCAGTCCTTCCAAATAAATGAAACAATTTGTGGACCTTGGCCGCACCAGCCTCATCAGACTCTCTCTTTTTTTTTTTCTTCAGCCCATGTTTATTTTACGGTCTTCTCCGTCTCGGTGCTGATTCGTCAGGCAGACTGTCGTGATTAATAGAAAACACAATCAGTCTGTCACTGTCGGCGTATGACAGCTAGACTGCAAGATGAGGTCGGTCGTCGCACGGCCCACCAGGAAAACTTCCTATACTCCAGATGGCCGGTCCGCCTCTGCTCTTCACTTCAGCAGCATTGTTCACATCATGATACATGCTATGTGGCTGCCAGAAAACAGGAGAGGAGCCCTTATCCTCTCTCTAGGCACTCACTTGAGCAGCCTGGCTTCTTATTAGACTTTTGGCCCTCATGTTTTGGATTAAATTTTAAACCATTTTCATCTATTCATGTGCTAGCCTGGTGAAATTTTCACTTATTCCTATTAGTGGGTAAGCGCTTAAATGGCCTTCCTGCAAATTTGCCAAGGAACTTATATGCCACAGCATCTGAGGTGGGCCCCTTTGACTCGAGCATTTCCTAACCACGAAACATCCATCGTGTAACTCAAACTGGAATAGTAGACTTGATGAGCGTTGAGTAATTGGTTTATTTTCTCGTGGTTATATCAGAATCACCATGGCAGACAATTTAACATTCACCAGCTGCAGACGACTTCACTCAGTCCATAAAGGGCTATAGTGGTGTAATTTTTGGCAAAAGTGCTCCTCTGTGGAAGCAAACAAATACATAACAGAAAAAGAGGGAATTTACAAGCAAATGCAATGAGGGTGCCTGTGATCACCTCTGCTTTTGATGACATAAAAGGACTCAACAGAAAGAAGTAATACACACAGGCCTGGTGTCTAGGATAGTGACACATCATCCTAATGTCGGACCCAGCTCAGCATGAACTGCACTGAAATACAGCAGAGATGACATTTGACTCTATTAACCCTTGAAACTGTCTTTGTCAGTTCAAGCCTGCACTTTCCATCGACTTTAACTTGCTACTTTTTCATCGGTGCACAAAACAGGCTGGTTTTGCAGAACTTTAGAGGCGAGTGCAGTAGGTGAGGTTAAGAGTTAAGGGCACGCGCTCTACATGGGATCGTGCACCGGCTGGGAACAGAGCTGGGGTTAAGCACTTGGCAGGCAGATTTTCTCGTCTCTAAACCACCGATGCTCTGTTCAAGAGACACCAGATGACAGGTTAGAAATGACAAAAGCAGCACAGTCATTCCTGTGCAAAGATTAGCATCAGCAGCCTGGTTACTTGTAGCACTGGCATGAAATGAAGACGTGGTTGAACGCTTAGCAAGATGCTCCCGCTCACCAGCATTGGGACATTATTCGGATGGCGAGGGGAACTCTGCCCGAGTGCAACACGGTCCTCTTGGCAGCAGTGACAAATTGGGATTTTGGGGCCTTTCCTACAAAGGTAAAATGACCACATGCACCATCTGGTGAGGGCTAAATTGACTTCACAGTCAGCAGGATACATTTGTACCTTGAGAACTCAAAGGAATTCACAATTGGCTTCAATAATCAGCTGTGACACCTTTACTCCTTTCAGTCCTGTTCCTGATTGAAGCTCCAATGTCAAACTACCATGCTGTAAGGTATATGTCTGGTAAAAGCAGGGCCCTCTACTTTCTATGAATGGTAAAAAAAAAAAAATGCTGGGAACTTATTTCAGCAGTGTGATTCACACCTTTAACTAAATCTCAGAGGTCAAACCTCTGTGCCTGTGGTCTCCCAGAGGACATAAGGCAAGGGTGACTTTCTAAGGTAGCAATAAGCCACAAGATTTGGGTTAAAGGAATACTTTTTCTAGCTTAACCCCGACTGAGACAAGATTTTTGATATCATTTTTTTTTCACCTCTGTACATCCACTGGTGCGGTTCTTATGGGTAGAATTTCATGTTAGCTTAGCATAAAGACTGAAAGTCTATGGAGTCATTAGCCTAGCTCCATCAAAGTGAAAAATAAACCTTACAGCAACTCTGAAGCTGTCTTATTTACACAGTTTATCATGTGTATTTAAAATGTACATCTTGATTTTTTTTTAAAGTCGTGTCAGTAGAGGTTAGACGGTGAAACTGTAACCACTGAACATACATTTGTCCTTGCATTTATGGGACCGCCCCCAAAATGGGATCTGGATTCAGCGATCCAGTCTTATCTTTAATCAAGCTTAAATGTGGGGACAGTTTTGATGCCAACTTTAACTGGTGTGGATGAGACAAAACAACCGACACATCATCATGAATATCACCTGAGAACTGTATTGATGTTTACATTATAGATAATAAATAAATAAAAGTCTCACACCAACATGTAACATTATTTGTCCAGCTTAGTGAAGACAAAGGACTATTTAAAGGCTGCAGCTCTGGTTTCTGTAATTTTGATGTTGTGTTGTCTGGATCACAGACTCAGCATCAACAAGATCCATCTGATCCTGGATTTCAAATAAGGGATTAGACCGTCTGTAAACGTCACTCAGAGTATACCTTGTGAAAACGTGACTCCTACTGAACAGTCCTGACGACTGACTCAGTATTCATCACCGTGTCTGTAACTCCTGGCATTATGAATGTGTTATATATTCATATAAAATAATTACCTTAATATAATTTTGGCAAAACAAGCCAAAATAAAACAAAAAGAACGGATTAGCAAGTTTCAAACATTAATTTTATTTTTTTTTTCAGAGACATACATCTGAGGGAACCTATTGTCTTAAAAAAAACAAAAAAAAAAAGCATTCAGTAAAAAAAACATCAAAGCTGTCGATGTGCAGATGGAGACTTATTTCAATCTGTGGTATCGGCTTAACTTGGATTTGTTATTCAAAATATTCATATACAAGATTGGCTTGCATATACAGTGCCATCACAATAGTTTTTTTTCTGGGTTGCTCTTATTAGAGGTTGAGATTATATTTGTTTTGAGGTTTTTGTCCCTCTTCCCTTGCAAAGCTTAAAACTTTGCAGCCAAAGGTTGTGAGTACTCTGTGTTCTCAGTCTGTAGCATTGAAAAAAAAAAAAAACTTAATTCTTAAATTATTACCTTTATGACTTCAACTGTAATGTAACACTTGCACAGACAGCTTAAAACTGAGCTCAAAACTGTCATCTCTGATTTCAAAATTTGTGTCACTTTTGCAGCATCTCAGCTGTGACAGCTCGTCAAATTCCCAGGGCCTGAGATATTTTCAGTCAACGAAGATAAAAGCAAATGCAGACAGCTGTTTGAAGAAACAATTACCCCATTCAGGACATTTACAAGTTGATGGCTTCCCTCATATCACCATACACTGTGTCCTTTTGTTATTTATTTCTCCCTGCATGACAGCTGACATAAGGACAGAAACATTTTGTTGTGGTTTTCCCTCACACACACTAAATGAACCGAGACATGAAAAAAAAAAAAAAAAAAAAAGTTGGAACTAAGCTGATTTCCAGAACTCCTTGTGAGAATAAACTATGTTGCAACCGCACTCTGCTTGACGACCATTTTCTGGCGGGCAGTCTTTGGCGCAGACGTATCTAGTCCCGTTACTCCTCCCGACGTGTTTGGGAATCCGTGAGCGGCTACATATTTGCGGTAGGCTTCCCGAATGATGCGGAACGCTCTCGTGTTGGCGTAGGGAATGTCGGTGACCGGGTCTCGGTAGAGCGCAGCCTTGTGGGTGACGGGGCACACCTCTTGGACGGGTGGCTGGGGAACTGCCTGCGTGCTGCGTGGAAAGGCAGCCTCGAAAGCCTCATCTTCGCTGAATGTTATGTACGTACGGGAGCACAGGCCTCCCGCGGGCTGCTGGGAAGGCGTCGTGGGATTAGCTGGTGCAGCCTGAGGAACATCCTGATCCAACCTTCGGAAAAAAGGTGAATAAAGGCAAAAAATTACAGGCGTTTTTGCATAAAAGGCGTTTTAAAAGGTGAGTTTCTGTGCATTCTGTCTGCCTGGTTATTCATGAAGCCCAAAGACCTTGAGAGACTCGCTGGAGTTCACACCTACCCTTCAACATCCACGTTTTCCTCTTTCAGGACGGAATGAGAGACGAGAGGCATGAGCACCGAGTGGTAACGGATGGTCGGGCCCTCAAAGCGCCTTTTCTTGTGGACTTGTTTCTTCTTGTCCGCCTCAAGCCGCTCATAGTTCTCTTCAGAAACAAACAAAACAGGGAGGAGGCACATTTTTCATGTGTGATGCAGTCAAGCATAGTCATTCTTCCACAAAATATACTGGTGACTTCACATTCAAATTCACTATTCACAAATATAACAAATGGACATAACAGGTCAGACAGACAATTGTTAGTCAACTGTCAGTTAAGTACCGTTAAGATGTTTCATGCCATTTTCACCTCTGTACGCCCATTGGTTCAGTTCCCATGGGTAGCATTTTGTGTTAGCTTAGCATAAAGACTGGAAGTCTATGGGAGTCATTAGCCTAGCTCAGTCAAATTGAAAAAAATAAACCTTATTGCAACACCAAAGTTATTTTGTTTAGACAATGTATTGGGTAAATCTGAAATAAGCGTCTTAAAACACGAGTCATTTTAGGAGAAGTTGGATGGTGGCGGTGATGGTGTAACCGCTGCAGACATTTTTCCGTGATCCGTGCTCTGCTGAAGGCATAGATCAATCTGGCACAAATTAGCTTCTCCTAATATGACTTTTTTTTTTTCATTTCAAGATGTGTGTTTCAAACATATGATACATTATGTAAATAAGACAGCTTCAGAGTTGCTGTAAGGTTTCTTTTTATACTTTGATGGAACAAAGCAAATGTCTCCCATGGACTTCAAGTCTTTATGCCAGGTTAACATGAAATGCCACCCACAGGAACCGAACCACCGGACGCACAGAGGCAAAAATGGCATCTGACATCTTGTCTGAGTCTGGGTCGGGGTATTTACTTATAATAATAATAATACATTTTATTTGTTATGGCGCCTTTCATGGCACTCAAGGTCGCCTTACAGTAAAAATAAATACAAAATACAGCATCAACAGTAAGAAAAAAAAAAAAAAAAACAGCATAAAGAACATCACAGAAAATAGCATAAAAAACATAGGATAAAATACAAACAAGCAAAGTGCATTGAATCAGATGGAGTGATCAAGTCTGAACAGATGAGTTTTGAGTTTGGATTTAAACAGATTAACAGATGTGGTGTTGCAGAGGTCAGGAGGGAGAATCAAGTATCAACATGTCTCAGCTACATGGGTGGGGTATCATGTTGTCTCACCTAAAGATCGGATGTTGATCTCGGCTGTCAGCTTGGCCTCAGCCAGCAGTTCCTCCTGGGTCAGGGGCCGGTCACGGTGAGCACCTCTCCGCCGCCGAGGGGCATCTTGCCGCTCTTGCAGGCGCAGGTTGGTTTTCCGAGTGTGTTCACTGGTGGACTGGCGCACAGACTTCCGAGCTAGAAAAAAAAGAGGATTCTAAAACACATCCTTGATGGACCCGCACAGGTGATGTTTTCTCTCTCTAAAATAATATAAAACCTCATTACTTTTTTAGGGGAATGAGTCATGACAGGCTGGTGGTACCGATAAGAAAATCCTGCTGGAATATTAAGTAAGAACTGGGAGCCAACACTTAAACAAAAACTGTCAGATTTCATATCACTGGAAATGTAATATGCAAGCATTTGCTATCATTTGGAAGAAAAAAGGTCATTTAAACTATCAGTGTATTCAGAAAATATTCAACACCATTCACTTTCTGTTGTGTCGCCTAAGGTCGTACCGTGCAAACTGTTCCCAGCTGAAGAAATCTCTTGTTTGGAGTTTGGAGGCTAAAGCTTCACTTTTACCAACAGCATTACTGAAAGAACATACAGCAAAACCTTCACGATCATATTCAAATATCTCTCTTTTTGCTCTCGCTTAACTGTTTAGACATTATTTTCCACACAGCTAATTCCCTAATGGGTCTTCTTTTTTCCTCCCATCTCTCAGTGGAGTTGATGTCATTTGTCAGATGAATCCAGCGAACAATCGAGCTACTTAAACCTGATATACAAAACGGTCTGACACAATATACTGTGTCATGCAACAATTACCTTACAACTTAGTAGATGCATATTAGCCTATAATGTGCGATGCCTTGCTCAAAACAAGGTCGCTGATCTCACTTTCAGCAATATACGGTTATGAACAGAGCATTACTTTCTAAAAATATATAATCTGATGCAAAATGTGTTTATGGATTACCTATTAGCCATAGTGACACTAATCAAAATGCAATAAAAAATGTAATATCTTATAAACAAAAGTAATATGTAGTCTCCAGTTGTAAACACTTCACTTCTAAGTGCTTCATGACTTGGCAACACCAGATTTAGAAGGTATTATGGTGGATTATATTTTCTAATGCCACTGAATTCTTGATATCCTTATGACGTGTTGCAAACAAATATACCAGCTCCAGTGGCAGATATATTACTTGTAACAATTTCAACAAACAATTCAAGTAAAGTGTTGCAAGATAATTTAGTTAATGGTACTTTCTTGCCTGAAAATTGCCTGTAACGGCTTAACCTTCACCCTAACCACAGCCACAGACTGGGAGGCAGTGATGCCTACAGTCAACAGTGGGAGCGGGCAAAAAAAAACACAAACAAACACATAATGTGGATAATTTAAGGTCAATATCAGCATAGAAACATGCCGGTGTGTCAGCAAGTTTGGTAATATACTATCACGTAGTCTTACTCTCGCCAAAGTCTTGAAATTCTTGTGGAATCCTCCTTTTCAGCTCAACTTTGGCTTTCTCTGTCTTCTTCAGCTCCTCAGACGGTCTCTTGGGTTTGGGCTTGGCTACCTTTATAGGTTCCTTGAATTAAACAAAAACAAAAAAACATCTTTTTCACACCTGTGTGACAAACTTGGGAAACAACTATGAAACACGTACAGGAAGAAAATAAACTGTTTCTGCAGGCAGCTGAAGCCTCAAGGTTAGAGATGCCTGCTGGAAAACTTCACTGGCTACAATCCAAAGATCAGCAAGGAAACTCGGGGCAGAAAAAGTGAATCAGTAATGCCCTCTGCTACCTCGACTGCTACTGCTGACTTAGGTTTGTTCAGTTGTAAAAACATGCAGGTACGTCAAATTTCAGTGCTCTATTCTCAAGCATGTGTGCTACAATACATTAATATTTCAGAAACATAACCAAAGTACAAGTCATTGAAATGTGGGATGGTGCTAAAATGTCATCACTTTTCAAAAAGGATTAAAGAAGAAACTGAAATTGAAATTGCCACCAGCTATTTTTTGATGATTACAAGGGAAATTAATGCATGGCATGTTTTATTTATAAAATTATGCAACAAAAACAAAGTTATCAGGCCTTCATATAAGCTTAAGATCACAATTTGATTCAAAGCCTGGCGGCTGCTGAATTGTCTGCAGCTACCTTGTAAGCTTTGGTGACGACTCGACTTTTCCTCTTTGGTGCATCCTCCTCCTGGTCGCTGTCAGGCTCGTCACCCTCATCGATGTCAAAGTCGCTGTCCACCTCATCCTCTGTGTCTGAGTGCTCTCCGTGATACTCGTCATCTCCTGATTCCTGGAGGAAACAAGGACATGATTTAGCCTACATGTCTCAGAAGTGATGGGTCATAAACAACATTAACGTTAACAAACAGTTCACCTGTTCCTACACTCTCCATCATCCAAAATACTCCACGTCAGAGAAAACTCGAGCTGGGACAACATGCTTATCTCCCAATTCAATACTATCATGATACTTGGATGCCGATTTTATATGTGTTGTGATTCGATATTGCAATTAATAGCATTTTTTGCTGTTTGAATCATCCTCTAGTTTGTGGATGTAAAGTCTCATGAAGCTGTAATTACCTTAAAATGTGTCACAATGGTTCATTTTATACAGTGAACTCAAGTTTCAAAAAATGTTCCCAATAAAGAAAATGTTAATATGGGGGCTTACATGATCACACATGAATAAAATTGGGCTCACTGAATCCACAATTACCCCAATTTATGCAACTCCAAGACTTTACAGGCCTCAGAATGCAGAAACACACCATTTTAGAAGAGGTGAAAATATAACATTTGTACTGCATGCAAAAACCTGCATGGTTTGTGCCCAAAACTGCATGGGATTTGCATAACATGGGCATGTCTGCAAAGAGAAGACACCTGGCTGAACCCATTTTCATTCAGATATCTTGAGCAGAGAATGCCAGTTTTTCCCTCAACAAAATTTATCAACTTAAATTAATTCAGTGATCAAAAAATGATAATAAAAAATACTAATAAAAATTGCGATGCTTAGGTAGATAGATTTTTCCCCACCCCTAGAGAAAACCTGGTAAAGAGAATTCCTCCAAGCTTCTGCAAAAATTTACACTCAAGATGCAAGTCGAAGCAAATAAAGTACAAAAAAAATTGAGATTAATGAGATTAGTGTATACCAAATTTACCAGCGGGACCTAACAATTAATTCATACTCTGACAGACCAGCCTACTAATTAGAGGTACGGCCATAATAACCAAGTTTTTACTAAGAGCTGTCATAGTTTTTTTTTTGTTTGTTTTTTTTTAAATGCTACCAGAGATGTTTGCTGTATCTTCTGGAAGAAGAAACTGTTTCAAGAAGAGTTGAGACCCAGCCAAGCTGCGGAGCTAAGAGCATCCCCACATGTCAGCCTTAAATCAAGATGCTACATGGTAACAGAGCACCTAATCCTCTGTCACAAAACAGAGCCTCTCAGCCAGCCTTCACCAGATGGTTAGTGCTATAGCTGGACTGGACCAGAAGATCTCAGGGTGGTGGTCACAGTTTCACATGAATCACATGACCACAGTCACTGCAGGCCTTGAGGGTACAAGCACACGTGTGGCCGAGAAATAATCTGACCATACACTGTGCAGAGCTGTGTGTTCTCAGCAACCAGAAATCCAGGGCTGAATCCGAGGAAAATAACAAAGACGGTGGTCTTTGTAACATCTGAATGTCTTCTGTTTGCTTAACTGTAGCCTGAACAGGGAGGTGGAGAAGGTAACAGATGTAATGATATCCTACTAAATTCAGACCAAGTATGAATAATTCAATCTATGGATATTAGGCCTAATTCCTGTGCATTTTATGCAGTGTAATTCCACCTCAGCTGGCTAATAAAATGAATATAAAAGCTGAACATGACAACATTTTTGGATTGTTTGAATTGTGTTTGGCAATTTCTTCCTTTAAAGCAGTTAATTTAGCAGAGACGACCCAAAACAAGCTTTATAGAACAAGGCTTCCCTTTTATATACTTGATTAATTTATTTTATGTACATCTTAAGCGCAAGACAGAATGTGGCAACTATCAGGAGTGAAGGTCAGACTGTTTTAAAATTAAATTATGTATATTTTCAGGGATTATCCTCCCACTAGGTACATCATAAAGTGCAACAGGTCTATGTTCCTCCTCATGATCATCATCAACCACTGTTTTGCAAGACCGCCCTTCTCAATGTTCACGTCGGCGGTGGTGCAGCGGGGTCACACACTGGTTACAAAAAAACAAATCTACAACAACACACATTTTCAAAAGAAGCATAATGTCACCTTAACCGGGAGCCAAAAGTCTCTGCTCATGTTTTTGCAGCAGATAATTAAACTATTGTTTAAAATCTGAATATGAAACCTTCGTGTGCATGCATCAGGTAATTTGCACACACATTTGTGATTACATGCTGGGATGGGAGTTGTAAATCAGCATCTATATTCCTTTAATGAGCGTGTTTATTGTTTTGGCACATCATCATTTTGTTTCCCCTGATGGCGCTAGAGGAACATGCATACACTCAGCTGGTCTCCTGTCAGTCACTGGATGGTACTTTGGATGTCAACTTTACTGTGTGAATTTCCTTCGGGATGAATAAAGTATCTATCTATCTATCCATCTATCTACTGCCATCCAACAATGGCCTGATCACATCAATGCACTCTATAAACTTCCACAAGAAAGTTAAAAAGCATATATTTTGGGGAGGACAAGTCATGTGCGCATCATAAGCTCAGTGCAAGGAAAAATAGAAGTTTACAAATCAGATCAAAATAGCATAGTACTAGTAGGCGTGTGTAAAACAAGAAAACATTCTGAAATGTAAATTAACATGAGACTATTGATATCACAGGTGTCCATAACAACTATACATTTATATGACCCGAGATTAGACGTTTCTATTGAGTTTAATGCACGTTTTAGTGTCCTTAGACCTGACAGGTAAAGAGATAAGTTACATCAATCACTTTTTATACGGCCCTGGTCTTATTTACCCACACTAACGCTATCAGAGACAACAACATTACGTTTTGACTACAATAAGTCATTTTTACAGCCAGTCTACAGTAGCTGACAGCTGGGAACACTGACGATGACTTATTGAATTTACTCACATCGTTAAAGCCGCCGTAAGTCGTCTTGTAAAACTCGTCCTCTTCCTCAGCATCGAGGAGTTTGGACATGCGGTTTCCCGCAGTTTTGCGGGGCTCCCGGCCCACAGCCAGGCTCATGGCCGCTCCTGCTGCCGCTGCCCGGCCACACAAAGCTCCTGTCGGACGGCCGGCCCACCGCGGCTTCGTCGGCCTCTCTCTGCCCGCTACTCGCTGTCTTGACTCATTCAGCAGGGCGTTTCCGGTGCTCTGTTTGGGTTTATCTGATTTGGAGTACCGACGGAAGGCACAGCACCGCTTTAATTCACTCCGCTAGAGACATTAGATAGACATCTCACCGCTAACAGTTAGCATAGCTGCGGCTAGCTTCGTATTAAAAACACTTCCGGAGCAGTGGATACACTTCCGGCATACAGGCCAGAGTAGAGCTGCATTCAAGATACATGAAAATATTTTAGACACATTACATTAGCTAGTTTCCCCAATATAAGAATAAATCAAATAGGTAAATGCATGATTTTTGTTTTTTAATTTTGCATAAACTATAATTCTACTTAATACACTCAATACACTTTTCTTGAGAACTTGCACTTTCTGACTGTGAAGCTGATCACTTATCATGTTGCAAGAACCAAACAAGGCAAGATCAAACAAGACAAATCTAGCTCACAATACCAGATTTGCCCAAACTTTAAATGACTGATAAGTCACTGTTAGTATCTAGTTAGTTGGTCAAGTGACTAGCTGTTTCCCAGCATGTTGTAGCATGTTACCAGCTGTTGTCAATATAATCAGCTATAATTTTTAGCCTTCACATCTAATATCACTGGGAAAAGGTCACACACAAAAAACCACACTTTGCTGTCCTATCACAGCTAAAATGAGACTTTAATCATTTCATGTTTCACACATACAGGAAAAAAAAATGTTTTGCTGCAAATACCTTAAAACACAAGCAGGGCAGGTCTCAGTATAATCAGCTTGTCAGACTTCTCTGACTTGTTAGAATAGCCTGTTATTACAAATTTATTTTAAAATTGAACATCTAAAATTAAAAATATAATTATGTGCTGGGATCGGAGTTATAAAACAGCTTCTATGTAGATTTTGATATATAATATATCAGGAAAATAATTCTCAGAAGAATGATGATTTCAGGCTTCACTAGGGAGCGGCGTCACTGTTGCCAACCAGGCAACTTTGTCACCCGATACAGCAGCTTGTCAGACTGCAATGTAACTTTATTTTTCAAAAGTGACTTGCAACAAACTTGATGAGATACTCCCTGATGGAGAGGAAAAGCTGCAGCCGTTTGTCAATGTCTGACCTGAGAAACTGCACAATGAAAACAATCACATATCGTATTTGTCATATTGTCATATTTGGGTTATTTTGTTGGACATTAATTAATTCTGTGCTTCGCTAAAGATGTTAATTAACCAGACCCTCTTATTTACAAGACTGCATGTAAACTCCCTATACAATCTAATAACTGCTAAAAATGTTTTTAATTAAAAAAAAAAAAAGGGTCAGAAAAGTTGAGCACAATTAGCTGAATATTCCACATTTCATGCATTATGCTTTTTAAATAACTGCTCAGGTTTGACAATCTACATTTTTCCCTGTTATAAAAGAGGCGTAGGTGATACTTGATCCGTCATGTCCATCTATGGGTGAGATCGATGTGCCTAAAAAAATAACTGCAAATCAATTCAAAAATTTCTCAAGCTCGTACAAGAATGATGGGCCTTCCAGGGCAATGCATTTCTTGAAATAAATATAATAATAATAAAAAAACAATACTTCACACCTACATGTCTAACATATTAACAAGCTCATGAACAGTCAGGGCACAAGCTTGCATGCCTGGTCATAAAGTCATAGTTTTAACTTGTTTACTGTACTCATATATGGTGATGTGTAGTTTGACCATCTCCAGTTGAATAACTATTGTTGTACCACGTGATAAATGAACATGTTTTATGTGACATTGCCTTTAAAAAGCACACTGACTCATATCAGCTTCATAGTGAGTCTGCCTGATTCCATGTAGTTTCCTGTGCCCCCGTTGCTGCTTGCCATGGCGCTTCGTGGCACATATGCAATCGTGGCTGTGTGCTTTATTTGCCCTTTGCCCTTACTCCAGAGGAACATGAAAATAAAGCATATGGTTACAGAGCTGAAGAATGAGAAAAAGCCGATGGTTACTGCTATCAGGAGTGTTTTGACATCGAATGAAAACTGCTGAGTCCCATTTATGGTCGGAGAGCCGGAGGGAAGGGCGATCCAGCTTTCAAGACGAAAGGGGTTTCGAGAGGATAATGGAAGGCTATGGACATGGAGGCTAACGGTGAGGCTGTCGTTTCCCGCAGCATTGGATGCCACGCAGAGATAAGCACCGCTGTCTTGTGGCTGTGCATAGCGAACCTCCAGCGAGCCGTTGGCAAGAACCCGGATCCTGCCGATGGACGACAAAGGTCTCAGCTGTGGGTTTAGCCACACAATGAAGGGCACAGGCTCACCATCTGCATTGCAATAAAACAAAACTGTTTGTCCCTGATCCACTTGTACATCTTGAAGTTCGTGGTTCAAAATGTGAGGCTTTCGACAAGTAAACAGGCCTGGGAGTTCAGCGTCAGAAAACTCTAGGAAGTTCCAGCCCTGGAATTGGACCGAGGTAGTGCAAATCGGTGGATGCCCACCAAAGTTCAGATACCGACGCCTGTGCACCACCCACAGCAGGCGGCAGTCACATGCTAGCAGGTTGTTATCAATTCTCAGGATTTCTAGGCTGTCTACTGAGTGGAAAGCCCCTTCCTCGAGTGTGGTTAGAAGGTTCTTGGATACATTCAGTGATTTTAAATGTGCCAAACCCTGGAATGCTCCAAGTTCAATATGCAGTAATCCTGCCCCAACCAGATGAAACTCCTGGAGCCGCAGCAAGTCCCTCAGCAGATTCCCGTGGATGGAAGTGATTGGATTAAAAGAGAGATCAAGGTATGTAAGATATACAAGGTGATGTAATGGGATGTAGGGCACAGCACTAAGGTTGCAGTTACTGATGGTTAAGGATGTAAGATTTAAGCCAAAGAGGCTGTTTCCTGCCAGGGTGTCCAACCAGGGGCAGTGGGAGATGACAAGCTCCTTGAGGCGCCCCAGATGACGGAAGGAGTTGTTCGGCAGGGTGGTCAGGCCACAGCGGCGGAAATGAAGGCTTGTCAGCCCACTGAGTTGCTTGAGTGCCTCTGTTGGCACAGCGGTGAGGTTGCTTCGGTCAAGGTGCAGTTCTTGTAGACTGGTTAGGCCTGTGAACGCATGATGCGATATGAAAAGCAGGTCATTTTCTCCCACCTTAATGCGCTGCAGGGCCGCCAAGTCACGGAAAGTGAAATCTAGCAAAACCAGGATCTCATTATCACTTATGTCTAGTAGCTGCAGTTTTGCCAATCCAACGAATGCCCCTACAGGAATAATCTTAAGGTGATTGCGGGCGAGGCGCAGAGTTAGCAGGTTTTGCAAGCCAAGAAACGCATCCACCTCGATCGTTACCACAATGTTGTCGCTTAAATCCAAGTCCCAAAGTTGTGTTAGAGTCTTGAACTGCTGATGCACCAGAGTTTTGATCTTATTATGAGTCAAGTTCAGCAGCCGAGAGTCTTGTGGGAGATTGCCGGGCACTGTGGTGAGTTGGCGATCGGAGCAGTCGACCTCCAGCTTCACAGCGTTACACCTGCAGGGCTGCGGGCAAGGCGGAGGTGTTTGTGTCGCACATGCCACCCACGCTGCCCACAGGCAGAGAGCTCCCCAACACAGCTGCCTCTGGACTGCAGACCCTTCCAACATCTGGCAACTGGCCTGCATGTGAGAGAGATGAGCCCCGCTGCATTAATTTATGCTTTAAAATGGAAAAACACAACCATATCACACAAATATATGAATGTATAATGAAGCTGAAAAAAATGATATGAGCCTGTTATGAAACTCCTATATAAATCCCAGACAAAGAAAGTGTTGCTGACTTTACTCACCACTTGGACAACAGGAAGTATATTTTCATAACCAGGCAACTGTTTATGAAGAGTTCAGACTTCTTGGGTTCTTTAATGCTGAAGAAACAGCAACACAAAAAGGAAGGAAAATGTGATCAAACATTGTCAGATGATGATGATGATTCATCACTGTTAAATTATAAACACCAACAATATGCATTTTGGAATTAAGTTATTAATTGCATCTCCAAGTTGACATTCTTTGCTGTGATTATGTATACACAAATAATGCAGCATGACACAACACTTGCACAATACTTGCAGTTAGCAGAGTCAGCAACACTAAATACCTATATTTGCCTGTGCACGATGATTTGTGACACACCAATTATTTGCAGGGGTGGTGTGCATGCACGGGCGTAAAAAAGGACAAGGCTGCACAGTTTGCTTAGCTGGCAGGTTCGCAAGAGAGTTGATAAGTGTCAGTTTGTGTCAGTTCACAGGGAAATTCTAACTTTAATTTATTATATTCGTTTTGCGGCTGGTTCGTGAAACTGCTGATCCTGTTCATTTTGAAGGCTGCATCGAAAGGGGTCATAGGTCAGGAGTGGGTTGGCTGTAACAGGGGCACTGTAATCCTCTAAACTGCACTTTAAACCAGTATTAAGTGATCTGTGACCCCTATAGGACCACTGGTAATTGCAGTTACATCAGCAGAGCTCATCTCCTCCTACAGTACACAAGTCTCTGGCACAGCCCCCACCCCTCTCGCCCCTCCCGTCCCCTCTCGCTACGGTGGACTATAAATGACACAGACAATAAAGTCGGATTTTCACAACAGAGAAGAGTAAGCCAGCTAATTACAGCACAGACCCAGCAGAGACAGCGAGTGGAGAGGTAATATATCAAGATGCAAAATGTTTAGCAGTTGAAAATGTGTGGAGAAAGGATTGTGTGGGTATTAGGTGGGATTGAGAGTGTATTAAAATTCCATCGAGTGGGGACTTTTTGTTCCAAAACAGAATAAAGGCTCGACAGTGATTTTTACAGGCTAAAGATCTTTGCCTCTGTTAAAGCAATCAATGAATAACTGGGGTTGATTGGTACTGAGCAAACTCTATCAATCCCCTGCGGATGTAATATGTGCAATGGAGGAGAAAAAATACTTTGCTTATTTCCCCTTTAACAGAAAAATCCACCTTAAAACACTTTGGCAGTGGCATCTATTTTGTATTTCTGTTCACTTTTTCTTAAAACTCCAAACAGAATGGTGAAATATAGCTGCCCAGTTTGCTGCTGGACCAAAGGCCTCCTGCTGGTGGTCCCACAGATGTCACTGTGATGACCAGTGGCATGCTGAAAAAAAAAAAAAAAAAAAAACGCAGCTTAAGTGGTAATTAGATGGAGACCGCTGGAGGAAACAGCGAATTAACAGCCAGCCAGATGTTGTTTTGTCACAAAGGGACGCCTCAAGCAAAGTGATCCCCAAGTGACAAGCACTATCCGATGTGTAAAAGTGAGAGTGGACAGTCAAATTATCTCTCTCTCTCTGCCTCTCTCTCTCTGTGTGTGTGTGTGTGTGTGTGTGCACATGTGCGTGTGTGTGTGTGTGTGTGTGTGTGTGTGTGTTTAATTCATTGACACAGTTGGGGGTAGGCGCGCTGAGGTTTATTCTTTCACTTTGACAGAGCCTTGATGGGAGCCAGGCTAACGACGCCCATAGACTTCAAGTCTTTATGCTAAGCTAACACAAAATGCTAGGAACCTGTAGGAACTGAACCATTGGAGGTACAGAAGTGAAAATGGTACAAAACATCTTCTTTCAGTCTGGCTAAGTCAGAAAAAGTGTATTTTGACCAAACCTTTGGAGTATTCCTTTAAAGTGATTATTTTTTGCCATTCATTACTTTGTTCAATGATTTTTATTTTCTTCAATACTGCTTTTACTGTGGACCATGAAGTCTCAAATGAAAAATGACTCAAACCTATACTCTTGAATATGCTGTTCTGTCAGTTCTGTCAGTGAGCATGCTGGCTCTGTTTTCAACATTTTGCAAGCATTATAAGGAGGATAATGGAAAAATCCACTCTGATCTGATATTGGTGTAGAAACATGTAGCTACAACATACTGGCAGAGGAGTCTGGAGGCCTTTGAGACTAAACATCTTTCTTGGCCAAGGTGGATTCACACCGGGATGATAAAGTTCCACTTTATGAGTACATTTTGTTTTTAATCACTGATAGTTTAATAAGGCTTTCAGACCCAGTGGGCCAGGAAGCAAATTGCTTTTCTCTTGGTTTATCAGTTTTTCTCTGTTTGCTGTATTTCCTATGAGATGCAGAACGCAAGAGAAATTAACTTTTTTACTATAACAGAAGATTACAACTACCGAGCTGTGTATTTAATATGATGACAATCATACAAATCATTGGTTTAATAATATAAGCGGCTACAATTTGTCTTCTGTCTTTACTTGTCCTGCCCATATCCATCCTGGCTTTCCCACCTTTTTCATTTTTCCCCCCTGCACCTCTTGGGCCATCGACCACCAGATTTGGTATGTGCTGTAAATGCATTGCAAGAAGATTATTAAGTGTTACATTTTAGGCAGTTAGTCAGCAGTCTAATCCAGAACGATTTACAATGAATGAGACAATAAAATCAGTTTCTGTTCCTTGACATTAAAAACAAAAATAATGAGAACTACAGCAAGAATAGTAAGAAAAGCAAGGGTCAAGACGTGTAGTGTGTTTCTGGATCCATATGTGGACTGATCACAAGACAGAGAAGTGCGAGGAAAAAGAAATAAAGGCTCAGGAGACAGGCAGGTAATTGATACCAGAGGGTGTGTCTAGTGCAACACTGCTTCTACTGTGAGTGAGCATGTTCACCACAGGCCTGTCCTCGAGTTTTTAAGACTGTTGCTGAACTCACCAATAGAGGGCAGCCAAAAGCCATAAAAAATTACATTCCTCCATCCTGTAGAGAGAGTTCATGAAATTTGGTGATGCTGTCCTGGGGCAGGGATAGAGGTATTATATTTCATTTCATAAAATTTGATTGATTGGTGATTGGTCAAACTTCCTGTCTATATGTACACAGGCTTATGACTCAAAAAATCATTTCATCTGTTTTCATCTGTGTCACATTTGCACCCAAAGAGACAAGAATCTGAGGTAACAGCCAAGTTTAAATCTGTAAAAATGACTAAAGGACCGGCTCAGGAGAAAATGTGGCCAAACTCCCCATACAAATGTCCAGTGGAGAGGTTAAAAAAAAATATATGACACTTTGAAGTGTGATTCCACCCTCAGTCCTGGCTGCTCTCCAAACGCCTTGCTTCGCTGGCTTTGAAAGATGCAGCTCTGTAATTTGGCAGAGGGCACATGAGAGGGGGGAGTGAGACCACAGAGTGCACCATCAGGATTTCACAGATATTTGAACTTACAGAGAGAGCAACCAGGTGTGATTTTAAAAGTGGAATATAAAATTAGCCATGTTCGTCATGACTAATTCCTTTACTCACTCTTGAAGCAGCCGACTACAAGGGGTATTTTCTTTCAGTGTAGCTTCTATAGTTGTAATGCATGTCTCTCCATATGAGTACATAAATGGTTAATCATTTAACACGGGCTGTTTTAGGCACTAATGGTCACCACCAGTCAAATTTAAGTTGAAAATGTCTAATAATGAAACATTTTTCGAACAAACAAGTCAAAGTGGAGCTGGAAAATGGAGGAAATTCCCTCTGAATGGATTTGTGATCACATTTTTCACGAAGTAATTTTATGTCCTCACACTTATTGATATGGAGCGCTGGGGGAAATAGTTTGAATGCTGCAGGTGACAGCAGATCCCCGGGGAGGCTGACTGCTCCTGCATGCAGAAACTTGAAAATTGAGTGCAAAGGGAAACTGTCAATGTTATTTCCTATGGGGATGGCAGTTTCAAGCTAAAATATTGAAGGTGGTGATAAAAAATGCATAGGTTTTGTTTGGTTTCAGAATAAGGTATTGACCAAATTAATTGATTAATGTAGAAAAAAAAATCATAACTCACCATCTCTTCAGTCTGGGAGACTTGCCATTGTTATAGTTCCATTTTCACATTTTGTATGAGAAAAAAAAAAAAAAAAAGTCCAGTCCAGTGCATTTACACCAGTGACCTCTTCCTTCTTGATCACAAACACAGAGCATGGAAAAATCTTGGGTCTCCCCTTTTTATTTACATTATTGTAATTCCACTGTATGACCTTGTCCTGCTCAAAAAATGCTCCATCCTTCTTCTCTGAAAATGTCACTTGCATGGGGGAAGCATGTTGTTACTGCATAGTTCACCTATCGCGTTGCCATCCTTATGGCAACAACAACCTGGCTCTGGACACACTGGTGGTTTGGGCATGCTGGGGGATTATATACTAGCCGGTGGAATCCGTCCAGCACGTTGCACTGGATGCCAGGAGGCAAGCACAGGTCAGCCAAATACAGAGATTTAGGTGTAACACCAGATGGGAGTGAATTTAAGGACTTACGCTTATAGAAAAAAGGGGATGTCTTCTCAGCTCTTTGATCAGTCATTGCTCTGTGAGACCCAAATCAGAGTTCAATACAGGTTACTTTATATTTTGTGTATTCTTGGATTGCAGCACATAGAGGGTGGTTTTAAGCTAAAATATCAAATGTCTATCAAAGGAATATATAACGAAATATCAGTGCAATCACATTTTCCCATCAGAATTACAGAAAATCAGAGACTCAACTGCAAATGTAAACTGGTATTAGTATAAATATTAATTTTAGTTTTAGTATCACTAAGGTGAGAAGACATGGGGACTGAAAACAAGGTGTGTACAAGGAGTTCCAGCAAGCAAAATGTGAGGAAGTAAGTTCATGAATAATTTTCTCAGGAATGCAAACTAAATGTGACTAATTCTGATTTTGGTAAAAACTTTTTTAATCTAATGAAAGCATGAAAGCATATAATTCTAAATTGAGGTTGGTGTTACAGTTAATGCAAGGGGTTGCTGACATTCAGGTTTTCAGCGATGTTATTTTCAAATTTCAGATTTAACAAGAAACACACGCACACAGTACACACATAAATTCACAGAAACGTGGCTCCGAATCCCCTCCCTGTCCCACCCACACACAAACTAAAAGAGGACCTTACTCAAAAAGAGTAGGTAGTGGTCAATTAGAACCGAAAAAGAAAGGAAAGAAAAAATAAATGAATATATAAATAAATACAATATAAATTAATTACAAGAGGTGATGTACAAAGACCTGGCTGATTCAGACAACTAAAGGTGCATCAATTTTGAAATCATTTTGATATCAGGATGTCGATATGGATCAAATAGGGTTGCCAAATCTTTAGAAATGTGTTGTACTCAGTTCTCATTTCAAACTATAGCCCAGTGAGCACTGCATTTCTCAGTGGTACAGTGTGTCCTGTTTCCATTGTCCTGCACTTATATAACAGGCGCCTTTGGACACTGCGCTTTCAATAAATATTTATTCCTGATTAGTGTGTCCTGCTATGGTACATGTCTTTCATGCCCTGCCATCATTCATGTCTTTAAAAATTTGGCATTGCATAAGCTTTGACCAAACGTATGTCGCATATGCCTATTGGCCCAGGCTTGTAGGATCTGTGATTTAAGCCCTGTGTGTTCAGTCTTGGTCATCAGCCAGCAAATCATTTTGTAACACTGCCGATGGAGACGGGATTTACTTGTTTGCAGTAGAATCATGTTTGAGTAACCAGTGGTACAAAAAGATAGAAGAAAAGAAAAAAAGAACACAATGTTCCTACTGTCAAGAATAGAGCACAAACAAACAAACCATGAGCTTGATATTTTTCTGTTTTCTTGGTATTTAATATCCCACCTACAGTTTAATGATTGTAGATACAGAATGTATGGCATTTTGAGCCGTGATATAAAAACAATAAATTCAGTCTGGACTGAAATATGAGTGCAGACTATGTACTTGATTAGCCCATTTCTACATATAAATTGCTCTTTGCCCTCCATCAGAGCAGCACTGCGATGATGTAATCTACTATATACACTGTAAATATGCCTGAACACTGCATTGCATCTGAAACTTTCTATGCATTATTTGCACCACATCACATCACTACTGTGTCTTAGCCATGTGACACGCTATAGGCCCAAGGAGAAATGACATTTAAATGTGAAAAGCAAGACGTTGATGCTTTAAGTCGCAAGTACCAGTAACAACTGCAAATAAAAGCGCAATGTAAGTAACACCTACTTTCATTTGTTCAGGATTTGCTGACTGTATGACAAGAAAAACACATTTCTTCTGGTTTGCTTTCCCCTTGGTTATTGAATAATAACTAAGTAACGCCATCCTGCGGCTCTAAATGATCTGAATTATTTATCATGGGTAAAACATATAACTGGTGTAAAACATGAGACCTTAATGCTGATTATCCTCCTATGTGTGGGTGAAATACGCATCTATAAAATGTGTCTAATGACGGGTAGATTGTGTTTATTTGTGCTGCAGTTAAAGTCATCAGAGAGGAGCTGATGCTTCAGGTGAGTAATTAAAATCCTGCTTTGAGGAAAGTCTGAGCCATGGAGGGAAACCCAGTTTTGGGGTATTAGCCCCATAGAAATACTAATGCTACTGATGTTAAGGTGATACTTTATTGATCCAGCTCGCAGTAAAAAGATGTTTTCTCTTGTTTGCAATAACAAGTGCTTTACTCAACATCCTCAAGTTGAAAAGAGGTCTCCCTACTTCCTTATCCTCCCTCCTGCCTTTCTTCACTATACATCAAATTGATGATTACATATCAGACGCTCAGTCCAAACTCAGGTGTCTAAGTAGAGCCGCCTCTTTCTCCCCTCAGCTGCAGGATTACAGGGTGCGTTTATAGATGCGCGGCATCACCACTGAAGGGGAGCCAATGCTGCGTCAGGAACTGGCCATCTGGTTCCTCGGAACCTGCGTTCATCAGCAATTCCCCGTCCAAACCCCGGATCCCGGAAGAGAAAAGATCAGTGACGCAGACTGATATGGAGTCTCAGCCAAATCAAAGTCGTGCATCCAGCCTTCTATTTTTCATAATCTTATTGTTTCTTTCATGCTCTCCCCCGTGGTTGTGGCTGCTGTGATCTGTATGATGTCCTGGGTAATTCTTGAGCCAGGCGGTGTGAAGTGGGGGTTCGGTAATGCACATGCCTTTGGTGATGACTAATAAATAACTGGCACAAGTATTTTGAAGCCTGTTTGGAATAGGAGGCAGAAATTAGAACGTTTTTTTTCTTGTCTGTGGTCCAATACCATTTGAGGACTGTCAAATGTCTGTATTGATTATTTTTAGCTTTCATCTATACACATTTTTCCACACATAGATCATCTGTTGCCTTGTTAACACTTTATGCTGCATCTCATGAATCTATTTTGGAGTCCAGCTTCATGTTATGTTTAGCAACAATTGTTAGAGGCAATGGACTGTGTGCAATGGGATTTGAGTAACAAAAATAAGTTTCCTTTGATGCTGTCTTCAAGCCTGGAGCTGTTTTTGGTTTTTACCTCAAGAAACTGAGCTAATACTGCTAACCTAGTAATTATATGTTGTATGATAATTACATGTTTACAACTTCTGATGTTTAATTAGCCAATCATGGCTAAAATGTAGCCAGTTTCACTTCAGTGTTAAAGATGCCAATAAACCTTTTACACATCACTGGTGCAGGAGATTTTCGTTGCCAGAGGGCTCTAAATTATTTCATAAGTGATAATTATAATTTGCTGCAGGCTTTAACAGAACACACAAGATCAGTTTTGACAATGCAAAACATGAGAGGCTGTGTTTCACACTCTACATGCCTACTAAACACATTTTACCAAGTTCACACACCACCGGTTCACACAATCACACAAAGAGGAAATTTTGAGCAAACATCAGCACAGTGGAGCAACACGTGGTAACCACAAGAGATCCAGCACTAACTGACCCACCAAACACCAGCAGGGTTTTCATGCTCTGCAGCAGGCAGGTCACAGAACATCACCAGGCCATCTACAAGCAATCCACCCAACACAAAACATTTCATTACATGCATTCAGTCAGGCCTCCCCGGGTGATGGACTGTTACTGCCCAGTGCATGCTGGGAGAGGCTTCAGCATCCCCTGACTGTGAATAGCAAAAATAAGATGGAGAGAAAATGAACAATTAATTAATTCAGGTCCTAGCAGCAGATTTAAGGCGAATGGTGAAGTCTCAGTAACACAACTTCTGCTGGGCTGAAGAAGCTCCTCAACCTTCATCTGTCATCATCACTGTCATTTCCAAAGAAGAGAAAACTGCTGCCTCGCTCGGTGGTGACAACATCCTCCACTGTCTGAGTGCGAGCAGCCTGCCTTTTGTGAGCATGGCTAAAAAAGTGGCACTGCTATTCTAAGCATTCCTGCTGCTATTCTTCATGTAGTTCAAGCTAAATGAAGAAATCAGCTTGATGCTGACAGAAATTAGCATCATTAGTGATAAATTTGGACTGTCCTTGTTAAGTCAGCCAACTCCACGGCCCACTTTGCCAAGTGGCCAGCTGATCACGCCTCTGATTTTCTGTTCTAAAAACTGTTGGTTGCTAAGATATTTGGTTGGCTCATGGAAATCTGACTGTACTAACGACTGTGATCAGTGGAAAAGGATAGTTTTATGATCTGGTCATAAATGTGGAACATGTCAATCTATTTTGTGTGACATGGTCATTTTATCAGTATCGTGCTCTGAGCATGATATGATCTTATGCAGGCCTGCCTGATATGAAAACATAACACACAAAAACACTTTCTGTGAAACATCAAGCAATGTCTCAGTGGAGCAATGAAGGCCAACTGTCCCAAAAGTAAATGTTTAAATATGTACAACATTTACAGTCTGACTGGTCTGCTACATACACCACAAAACCAAGTGTTTCATGCAAGTTCAGTGTTGTTTCAAATCAGCTGAAGGCCCTCCTTTGCTTTTTGGCATTACAACAAGGTGCTGTTGTAATATTTTTTTGTAATATCCGTGGTCTCATTTGTATCTTTTCTTTTTTCTCTAACTTTGTGAAGCACTTTGTCACAAAGCGTTTCAGAGGAATTATATAGATAAAGCTGACTTTCTGTCCAAGTAACCAAAACAGACATTACAAAAATACGTATTGAGAATGTTACAAGGGAGGCATTTGAGAAACCACCAGCAGGAAGGGTAATGATGATATTTGGTTAGTGCACAGTAGGTCTGAAATTAGGTTCACATGACAAGCCGGGGAGCAGATGCTGAGAAAAACAGAGTCAAAAAACACTTTGTATCAGGAAACTGTAGCCTACTTCCTCTTTTGAGCATGAGGGTTATGTAGCACGTTAGTGGACAAAAGGACAAACCTAACAGGCTTGACAACAGCAGGGTAAGGTTTCTCTTGTTTGTAGTGATGTATTTAGGTGGTTTGGATGGACAGAGTCAAAATTCAGCTCAAGTCAAGATTTAGTCCTATAGATTAGAGGGCTAAGATCAGATAGATACCTGTAAGAGCACCAAAATGATCTGAGACAGAGGCTCAGAGAGGACAAGATTTAACAAAGATTTAAGCATCCTTTTCTTCATGTGGGAAATACACACGACAGCATAGGACAATTACTTGATATCGAAGTCTTTAAATTGTTAAAAGGACAGACCTAAAGATCAGCTTGTTAGAGGATCTTGTGTTACAAGCTCCTTCTTGCCGTTTGTAGTCAGACTGTAGCGACTACAGTATTACCTATGACTGAGTTCTGAAATATGCACTGTGACATCCTGCTTTTTCAGACTTGTTTCAGTATCTTCAACACAACTGGTCTTTAACCTAAAAGTAAATAGAAGATTATTTCTACCACAGACAGAGAGCGCCGCTGGAGAAATGTCAAACTAGTAAGTTGAAACAGAAACTGGTGTGATAGTAGACAAGCCAATCCTATTATCGACTTGGGAAGGGGTAGTTTATGTTGCTACTGTTTGTAGTGTGTTTGATTTAAGCCTTAAATGTAAAGGTGATCAGGCTAATTTTCAAAAAAACTCAAACTTTAAGCTGTTTTTTTTTTCTATTTTTCCTGTAAACATCAAATGAAAACTCTGCAACCTTTTTTCAAATATGCCAGTCCAAATTGTGAGTGATTTTTCAAAATGGTCATAATGACATAAGAACAATAGCAGATCATTAATGTGACTGATCTTCTTTGTGCCTCTGCAGCATGCACAGTGTGTGTGTGGTGCTGCTTTTCACCAGGGGGGTTCTTGGTCAGTCTTCCTCTGCCTTAAACGAACAATGGGAGGAATGGAAAGTCAAGTATCAGAAGGTTTATAATAATCAGGTATTTTTTTCTTTCTTTGTCACACACACACACACACACACACACACACACACTCTCTCTCTCTCTCTCTCACTCACCGGTGCAGCATCAGATCAGGCAGTCAGTGTGTTTGTTTCAGAGTGAGAGCCTGTACAGGAGGGAGGTCTGGGAGAAGAACCTGCAGCTGGTGCTGAGACACAACCAGGAGGCCTCAGCAGGACGGCACACCTTCACGATGGGACTCAACCACTTGGCTGACATGGTATACTTTTCTCCTGCAAGTTTCAGGTTTTATGCCTGGAAAACATGGTTTCTTTATCTTTTTCTCAGTTGGGCCCAAATGAGAAATGTAGTCATGGCTGAACTTTGAACTTAGACTCACTAAACCTTTATCTGGACTAACTGAAAAACATTTCAGTGGCTTCCATGCACATGGCACAAACTGGCTGAGTAACCTCTGCATTAGGATGCCTAAGACTTAAAATGAACCTGATACGAGCTGGGAGGGGAAATGTTGAAATGAAGTGTTGAAATGGTGTTGAGTTCACTGCAAAAAGTCAAAATCTCACCAAGATTATTTGTCTTATTTCAAGTAAAAATGTCTTATTTCTAGTCAAAATATCTCATTACACTTAAAATAAGACAAATTTTTACTTGTAACACAAGTGAACAAGTAAAAATTTGCTTGTTCCACTGGCAAAATTTGTTTCTTGTTTCAAGCTAATTTTCACTTGTTTCAAGTAGATTTTCACTTGAAACAAGTGAAAATTGTCTAAAGACAAGTTATTTCTGAGCTGATCATGTATTATTTTAAGTGTAATGAGATATTTTGACTAGAAATAAGACATTTTTACTTGCAATAAGACAAATAATCTTGGTAAGATTTTGATTTTTTGCAGTGTTGTCAGAAGGAGGCATCACCGAGGTGTTAAACGTGGCTGAAAGGAGTCCAGGTGAGAGATAAATGTGGTACACTGACTGCTGACTGAGGACAAGGGGATGGTTTGTCAAGCAAAGGGGAGATGAGCTACAGGCGGGGTGTCGGCCTTGTTGTGGCGCCAACAACAGTGACCTCTGTATTGCTGTCTTCAACGGGATGAAGCTGTATGTCGTCCAAGCTTGTGTCTCTGCAAGGCAGCTGTTCAAATTTGATGAGAAGCAGAGGGGCGAAGGGCAGAGTGAACACCAGAGTGAAATCCTGTGCTTGTTTATGTCACAGCTGAAGGGGAACATGAACCACATAAAGAGGAAAGTGCCAAAAGCCATTGTTCTACTAAACATGTAGGAGGCAGAGTGTGTAACAGAGTTGTGCCAGTGCTGGAAAAGACAGGCGTGTTTGAAAGTGTTTGAACGCTCCATGCAGGTCCAGGAGAGCCAGGCGGGCTGAATCAGCATCAGCCGCTGTCAGGAGCTCACTGGAGCTGTTTCAGTGGTGTGGACTGAACGAAATCCTGTCTGGGACTTTTGTCAAGATGTTGCTTTTAAGTTTAAGTTGGCAATAATTATCCCACTTGAAAGTTTTCCAGCTTCAAGACCTGTTTGATGTCTTTTATTCTCAAGATTTAATTGACATTGTATTAATTTACGTGTGTTCCCCTACCTATAGAGAGACACATTAGATATATGTTAACATGAAACAGGTCTGAGGTCAGTGTGTTGTAGAAAACGTTCCCTCTGCTTGTGAACTGTTGTTCCAGACTGCTGCTCTGTACAGATCATCAGCAACCTGTACAACTGTAATCCATCATTTGCATTTCATACTTTTATGAGCCCTCTCTTCTATTCAGACAGCAGAGGAAGTCAACGAGAAGCTGAATGGCTTTAAGATGGAAGACCCAAATCATTTTAGAAACTGGACCTCCAAGCAAGTGAGTGATGCCTCAATACCCTCGAGTGTGGACTGGAGGCAGAAAGGCATGGTCAGCCCAGTCCAAAACCAGGTAATGATAAGTAACGATAAGTCATGTGAGGATATGCTGTGAGATAAAAGAATCAGCTTTGAGTTTACCCTGTGGCATTCAACATAATGTTTTTCTCTGTTTGAAAGGGTTTTTGTGGGTCATGCTGGGCATTCAGTGCTGTAGGAGCGCTTGAGGGCCAGATGAAGAAGAAAACAGGGTCCCTCGTCCCGCTGAGCCCACAGAACCTGGTGGACTGCAGCACCAACGATGGGAACCATGGCTGCAGAGGGGGCTACATCTCTAAAGCCTTCACATATATAATCCGCAATGGAGGCATCGACTCTGCACACTTTTACCCCTACGAATACAGGGTTAACCTCAGAATTTTTCCAAATAAAAAAATATATATTTATGCCAAACTCAAAATGTTACAGCCCAGTCCATAATTTACACATAAGAAAGATGTACTCTTTATTATATGATTTGCATATGTGTTATGTTTTATTGCTGAAAATATACCATGTTTTGTATAAGTTAATTTTATTTCTGTTTGTTACCACCCAAAGCAAGGGAAATGTCGCTATTCCAGCAAGGGAAAGGCCGGATACTGCTCTGGTTTCAAGGTCCTTCCACGGGGAGATGAGAAGACTCTGCAGCAGGCTGTGGGGACAGTGGGGCCGGTCGCTGCTGCTATCAACGCCATGCTGCCTTCCTTCCATCACTACAGAGGAGGTGAGGTAGAAACTCTTGCTTAATATATTCCTTTAGGCTTGTGGAAACATCTGAAAAAATTGAAATGCACAAACACCTTACCACACCTGGTCCACTAGAAAAAAAATGAAAATGAAATTTGGAGGTGTCACAGTATCACTTCTTTTTTTTTTTTGAAACACAGAGTTTCATGGCTTCTGAAATGTAATCACCCAACCACTAGTGCTGTTTGCAAAGACAGCTACTAGATTAAAGATTTTTTTTATTTTTTTTTTTTACTTAATTTTATTGTCTGGGGATGGAAAGCTTCTGAGGGTGTCAGAGGTTTACATTTACAATGCTGACATCATCATTCATTGTGTTAAAGGTTGAGCAAAGTAGAGTTGTGATTTGAATTATGATGAGTTTTCTACTTGTAGGCCTACTTTAATATATGCTAATATATAAAAATAATGACCATTAATTTTCCATTGTATATTTGATGCATAATAAAGCAACATTTCAAAAGGTGGATGATGAGGTTAGCACAAACTTTTCACCGAGATTTTTATAAGTTGTGAAAAATGTTGATAGTGAACAGCAGAGAGACTAGAAGCTGGTGGCAGAGATGAGCTGGTCGTATCTGATAGAGGCTCTATAATCTGCTGCTGAGCTCCAGCCCCCCCTCTCAGAGCAGGGTGTGAAACCCCACAAGGGAACCACCACATGATTTCTGACCAAAGTGTGGGGCATCAAGATAGGTGGAAAGAGGTTGCACAGCTGGGGAGCAGGTCTCAGCAACAGCTCACACACTGCAAGTGCTGGAAACATTTGGTGTGTGTGTGGGGAGAGGCCGCCCCAGAGCCCTGTTCAACCACCAGTTTCTGACATGAGAACAGAGGTGACTCGATTCCTTGTCAAATGAACGATTACCGTTCGTGTCGGTTAAGGCTGATGTTAGGGTCAGGGAAGTGAAACCGTTTGATTAAGGTTCGTCAACTGGAAACTTCTCCCAGGAGCTCTGGTGTCACTGTTTGCTCATGTTATTATAATAATTATACAAACACTGCAATTTCACTGCTCCATTGTAGGATATTAACAATAATATGTGTCTTACAGGTTTATACAACGCACCAGGCTGCAATCCCAGGCTAATAAATCATGCTGTACTGATTGTGGGCTATGGCACAGACAGAGGAGAGGACTTCTGGCTTGTGAAAAACAGGTGGATTACTCTCTTTATAACAAAAACAAACAAAAAAAAAAGTCACTGTGCATTACTGAATTATTTATAAGTCACTTACATTTTTTTGCACACCCTAAAGTGTAGGCAATTCATCAAACCTCAGATCAACAAACGCTACACTGTGGGTAAGTGGGTAATGTCTGTGGTATAATGAAGTGTTTATACTTTAGGGGATGCAAAAGCACTTCTAAATAACTTAAAATGATTGAGTAATACATTTACACATTTTTATAACAGATGAGGAACAAGCTTCATAATATCAAAGTGGGATAATGTTGTGTTCGTGATTTGTCCATCATTAACTAATGTCTTATAAATTACTTGCTAAGAAATCATTACTAAGTCATTCATCATATCAACAAATCATTAAGTTATAATTCACTAATGATTTGCTCATGAATGACTTACAACATATTGCAGAACATATTTACCACTGTCCATA